>NC_133139.1:80077825-80330325 GCF_048418815.1 Hemitrygon akajei
ATTTCATTGTCCCCCATTACTACCTCTCCAGCATCATTTTCCAGTGGTCCCATATCCACTCTGGCGTCTCTTTTACACTTTATGTACCTGAAGAAACTTTTGATATCCTCTCTAGCTTACTTTCATATTCCATCTTTACCTTCTTATTGAATTCTGTAATTGTCTTCTGTTGGTTTTTAAAAGCTTCCCAATCCTCTAACTTCCCACTATTATTTGCTCTATTATATGCCCTCTCTTTGACTTTTATGTTGGCTTTGATTTCTCTTGTTAGCCATGGTTGTGTCATCCTGCCTTTAGAATACTTCTTCCTCTTTGGGATGTATGTATTATGTGCCTTCAAATTGTTTCCGGAAATTCCAGCCATAGCTGGTCTGCTGTCTTCCCTGTCAGTGTTCTTTTCCAATCAATTGTGGCCAACTCCTCATTCATGCCTCAGTAATTCTATTTATTCCACTGTAATACTAATATATCTGACCTTAGCTTCTCCTTCTCAAATTTCAGGGTGAATTTGATTGTATTACGATCACTGGCCCCAAGGGTTCTATTACCTTAAGCTCTCTAATCAATTCTGGATCATTGCACTACACCCAATCCGGAATAGCTAATCATCCTTGTGGGCTCAACCATGAGCTGCTCTAAAAAGCCATCTGGAAATTCCTCTTCCTGGACTGCAGCACCAACCCAATTTTCCCAATCTACCTGCATATTGAAATCTCCCATGACTATTGTAAAAATTGCCCTTCTGGCATGCATTTTCTATCTCCCACTGTAATTTGTAGAACACATTATTACTACTGCAGGACTGGGCTGAGAAGTGGCAGATGGACTTCAACCCAGATAAGTGTGAAGTGGTTCATTTTGGTAGGTCCAATTTGAAGACAGAAAAGAATATAAATGATAAGACACTCAGCAGTGTGGAGGATCTGAGATCTTGGGGTCCATGTCAATAGGACACTCAAAGCTGCAGCGCAGGTTGACAGTGTTGTTAAGAAGGTGTACGGTGTGTTGGCATTCATCAGCCATGGGATTGAGTTCAAGAGCCGTGAGGTAATGTTACAGCTATATAAGTCCTTGGTCAGACCCCACTTGGAGTACTGCGTTCAGTTCTGGTCACCTCACTACAGGAAGGGTGTGGATACTATAGAGAGAGTGCAGAGGAGATCGACAAGGATGTTGCCTGGATTGGAGAGTGTACCTTATGAGAATAGGTTGAGTGAACTCGGCCTTTTCTCCTTGGAGCGACGGAGAATGAGAGGTGACTTGATAGAGGTGTATAAGATGATGAGGGAAATTGATCATGTGGATAGCCAAAGGCTTTTTCCCAGAGCTGAAATGGCTAACGCGAGGGGGCATAGTATTAAGGTGCTTGGAAATAGGTACCGAGGGGATGTTGGGGATAAGTTTTTCACACAGAGAGTGGTGGGTGCATGGAATGCACTGCTGGCAGCGGTGGTGGAATCAGATACAATAGGGTCTTTTAAGAGCCTCTTAGACAGGTACAAGGAGCTTAGAAAAATAGAGGGCTATGCACTAGGGAAATTCTAGGCAGTCTCTAGAGTATGTTATATGGTTAGCACAACATTGTGGGCCAAAGGGCCTGTAATGTGCTGTAGATTTCTATGTTCTATGTTGTATGTACTGTTTGGAAATCTGTATACAACTCCCGTAAAGATCTTTTTACCCTTGCAGTTCATTAGCTCTGCCCACAATGATTCAACACCTTCCAACCGTATGCCACCTCTTTCTAATGATTTGATTTCATTTCTTACCAACAGAGCAGTTTCGCCCTTTTGCCTTTCTGCTTGTCCTTTCAATACCATGGATATCATTGGACATTAAGCTCCCAGCTATCATCTTCTTTCAGCCATGACTCAGTGATGCCCACAACATCATATCTGCCAATCTGCAACTGTGCTGTAAGTTCATCAACTTTATTCCATATGTGGAGCACATTCAAATGTAACACCTTCAGTCCTGTACTCACCCTTATGGACATTGTCCGCCTTCTATGTTGTAAGTCATCCTGTTGACTGCAATCAACAGCCTCTCCTCACTACACATTGCCTCTGTTTGTAAACCAGCTTCCTCATCTTCAACACTATCATCTACCTTTCCTATGGTACTTCTTGCATTGACTTCCCTTACATTCTTTCAACTTCTTTTTATTTTGCAGAGAAACAAAATACATTTGCCTAATTTCCCTGCTATTTCCTAAACCCCACCCCAAACTAATTCAATCTGTAAGGAATCCATATTAATTTTTGGTAACCATCCTTAGGTGTTTTTCTTCCATTTCATCTTCAAGTTCTCAGTCCTGCTTTTCAAAATCCTGAAATATTTCCAGACTTGAGCAACATTACAAACCTTTTCCTTTGATCTGAGAGTATCTTTAACTTCTCTTGTTCTTCTTGATCTCCACTGCTGCACCACCTGTTCTGCATTTATGCCTTCGAGTGATACGTATCTGTTGCAACCAACACACACCAAGTGCTGGGGGAACTCAGCAGGCCAGGCAGCATGGTAAAAAGTACAGTCGACGTTTCGGGCTGAAGAGTCTCGGCTCGAAACATCAGCTGTACTCTCTTCCACAGATGCTGCCTGGCCTGCTGAGTTTCTCCAGCATTTTGTGTGTGTTGCTTGGATTTCCAGTGTCTGCATATTTTTTCTTGTTTATATCTGTTGTAAACTATACATTAATTGTTTAAATGCTATTTATTGTTCGTCTATTGTCATTCATTCTAATGTCATTTCTCAGTTACCATAGCCAGCTCATGCTCTTTGTTTGGTTTCAATTTAAAACATTGCTTTAGATTGAATTAAATGGATTTCAATTTTTATATAAAATCCTTTCATATTATTGTCACTCTTCCCTAAAGGCCACTTAACTACGAGATTATTAATTAATCCTTTTTCATTGTATAATACTGGATCTGTCCTTCACTAGTTCCCCAATATACTGATCGAATAAACTATCTCTAGTGCATTTTGTGAATTCATTTTCCACAAAATCAATGTTCAAAAGAAATTTATTATCAAAGTGCATACATGTCACCATATACAACCCTGAGATTCATTGTCTTGTGGGCATACTCAATAAATCCATAGAATAATAACCATAACAGAATCAATGAAAGACCACACCAACCAAAAGAACCACAGTGCAGAAGACAACAAAACTGTGCAAATACAAAAAGAAATTATAAATAAGTAAATGTGGAGAATATAAGATGAAGAGTTTTTGAAATGAGTCCATAGTGTTGTGTCTGAACAACTACATATCAATTAAATAAAGGCAAGCACGTGGAGGTGGCTTTAACTGGTGTATTCACATTGCAGAGAGAGCGAGGGAGAGAGCCGATCAAATTGCATGCGTAGACAACAGATCAATGCACATAGGTAATCAATAGTCAGTGCTAAGGGGAGTCATTGCACTAAAAGAAATAGATCCACACATTACACTTCCTCCACCTTTAGATTAATGTAACATAAAACTGTATATATAGAAAAAAACATTCAATTCCCTTGTAACGGCCTACGTGCAAGTAAACATGCTTTCACCAGAACAGTCCATAGCTAACTTCACTAGACTAAAGATCCAGTCTTTTGAGGAGCGCTCTGTTTCTTTCAGGACAGCACCTTTGGACCTGTGGAGTACCAGGTCTGGCAGGAGCCTTGTCTAAGACAAGTGTAACTCTTGCTTCGGCGAGCGGCTTAATACAAGGGGTTAATACCCGGCTGGTCCAAACTTAGGAAATCTCGTTTGGGTGGACGCTGCGCAATCTGTCCCCATTACAAATCAGTACCCCGAAATAACAAACAGTACACAATATGCGATTAAACGATTAAGCTTTATAATTCTTACTTTGACTATATGGTTAGTAAAGAAATGAAAAAAGGAAAAAAGGGCCCAATCTTATTAAACAGTCTGTTGCACAATGTTGGAGCTCATAAATACGGCCATTCGTCCAACATCGACCTCCTCCGATTGTCGCTGCCCTTCGGACCCTCGCTCCAAATCCCCCCCGTCCAGTGGTCTAACAACTCTCTCCATTCGTGTCTTCTCTCCTCATCTCTCTCTGGCAAAAGCCCGTGAAAATCTCTCTTCCAGCTCACAAGAAAGAACAACAGCATTCCTAACCCCGTTATCTCTAGTCATAGCCCAAACATTGCTGCTACAGAGAAACCATTACATTATCAGTGAACCCTTACAGCATGTTACAGAGCAGTGAAACCCTACAGCATGTTACACTCTCCCCCCCACCAAATTTAGTCATGTCCTCATGACGTTGAGACAATTCGCCAACCCTCCCTGCAAAACACAAAGCCCAATCCAGGTGTAAGATGCAGTGACATAGCTCCCCAGCACGGTAGGGGTCACACTCTGTTCCCCTGGTGCTACGTAGGCCAATCTATCCAGCGGTCTCCTAATTCTCTGAGACCTCCGCACCCCATCAGCTAATTCTTCAGGTTAGCCACTGGGGATAATTCTGATCTACCTGGCGAGGCCCCCCCCCCCCCCCCCGATCTATCACTTGTGCCCACCTGCAACTCGAAATCCTCTGTTCCGTGATCAAACCTCGCTTCCTTCCCTGCAGAGTCCTGTGGCTGCCCACAGATAGGCCCCCCCCCCCACTTCATCTGTCTCAATGGGAGAAGGCCCGGGACTCTCTTCCTCGATCAATGGGGAGTTAGCGAAAGGCAGCATATACCACACATCCAGGTCCTCATCCTCTGAATCTGTATCCCTCTCAGGGGTGGGGGCCGGCCTAACCTCACCAGTTGGGAGCCCAGTAGTCCCCCCGTGTTTCCAAAGAGTCCTCTTACTAGGTGTAGGCTCAAAGACGGGCTCTGGGTCTACCTGCACCTCTTGACCCAGGGCAAAAGGTGGTTCTGATAGAGAATCTTAACAGGCCCATTCCCATCCTCTGGTTTCACCCAGAAAACTGGTAGGTTTGGCACCTGACTCTCCACCACATAGGGGGTAGCCACCCAGCGGTCAGCCAATTTATGCTCTCCAGGTAGCCCCAAGTTCCTTATGAGGATTCTGTCTCCCGGCAGGAGTTGGGAGAACCTCACCTTTTGATCATACCTTCACTTATTCCCTTGATTCTGCTGGGCAGCCGCGACTCCAACTAATTCATAGAAACATAGAAAGCATACAGCACAATACAGGCCCTTCAGCCCACAAAGCTGTGCTGAACATGTCCCTACCTTAGAACTACCTAGGTTTTACCCATAGCCCTCTATTTTTCTAAGCCCCTTGCAGCCAACCAGGAGTCTCTTAAAAGACCCTATCGTTTCTGCCTCCACCACTGCTGCCAGAAGCCCATTCCATGCACTCACTACTCTCTGCGTAGAACACTTACCCTGACATTTCCTCTGTACCTAGTTCCAAGCAGCTTAAAACTGTACCCTCTCACGCTACCATTTCAGCCCTGGGAAAAAGTCTCTGACTCTCCACATGATCAATGCGAGGTGACCTCTATCAAGTCACCTCTCATACTACGTTGCTCCAAGGAGAAAAGGCCGAGTTCACTCAACCTATTCTCATAGGTGTGCTCCCTAATCCAGGCAACATCCTTGTAAATCTCCTCTGCATCCTTTCTATGGTTTCCACGTCCTTCCTGTAGTGAGGCAACCAGAACTGAGCACAGTTCTCCAAGTGGGGTCTGACCAGGGTCCTATATAGCTGCAACATTACCCCTCGGCTCCTAAACTCAATCACATGATTGATGAATGTCAATGCACCATATGCCTTCTTAACCACAAGTAGCAGCATAGCAGCTTTGAGTGTCCTATGGACTCGGACCCCAAAATCTCTCTGATCCTCCACACTGCCAAGAGTCTTACCATTAATACTATATTCTGTCATCATATTTGACCTACCAAAATGAACCACCTCACACTTATCTGGGTTGAACTCCATCTGCCACTTCTCAGCCCAGTTTTGGATCCTATCAATGTCCCATTGTAAACTCTGACAGCCCTCCACACTATCCACAACACCCCCAACCTTTGTGTCATCTGCAAATTTACTAACCTATCCCTCCACTTCCTCATCCAGGTCATTTATAAAAATCACAAAGAGTAGGGGTCCCAGAACAGATCCCTGAGGCACACCACTGGTCACCGACCTCGATGCAGAATATGACTCATCTACAACCACTCTTTGCCTTCTGTGGGCAAGCCAGTTCTGGATCCACAAAGCAATGTCCCTTTGGATCGCATGCCTCCTTACTTTCTGAATGAGACTTGCATGGGGTAGCTTATCAAATGCCTTGCTAAAATCCATATACACTATATCTACGGTTCTACCTTCATCAATGTGCTTAGTCACATCTTCAAAAAATTCAATCAGGTTCATAAGGCACGACCTGCCTTTGACAAAGCCATGCTGACTATTCTTAATCATATTATGCCTCTCCAAATGTTCATAAATCCTGCTTCTCAGGACATTTTCCATCAACTTACCAACCACTGAAGTAAGACTCACTGGTCTATAATTTCCTGGGCTATCCCTACTCTCTTTCTTGAATAATAGAACAGCATCTGCAACCCTCCAATCCTCTGGAACCTCTCCTGTCCTAATCGGTGATTCAAAGATCATTGCCAGAGGCTCAGCAATCTCCTCCCTTGCTTCCCACAGTAGCCTGGGATACATCCCATCAGGTCCCAGTGACTTATCCAACTTGATGATTTCCAAAAGCTCCAGCAAATCCTCTTCCTTAATATCTATGTTCTTAAGCTTTTCAGTCCACTGCAAGTCATCCCTACAATCTCCAAGATCCTTTTCCATAAGTGAATACTGAAGTAAAGTATTCAGTAAGTAACTCCACAATTTCCTCCGGTTCCATACACACTTTTCCACTGTCATATTTAATTGGTTCTATTCTCTCATGTCTTATCCTCTTGATCGTCACATACTTGTAGAATGCCTTGGGGTTTTTCTTAATCCTGTGCGCCAATGCCTTCTCATGGCCCCTTCTGGCTCTCCTAATTTAATTCTTAAGCTCCTTCCTGCTAGCCTTATAATCTTCTAGATTCATATCATTACCTAGTTTTTTGAACATTTTGTAAGCTCTTCTCTTCTTGACTAGATTTTCAACAGCCTTTGTGCACCCCAGATCTTGTACCCTACCATCCTTTCCACGTCTCATTGGAACATACTTACTCAGAACCCCACGCAAATATCCCCTGAACATTTGCCACATTTCTTCGGTATGTTTCCCTGAGAACATCTGTTTCCAGTTTATGCTTTCAAGTTCCTGCCTGATAGCCTCATAGTTCCCTTTACTCCAATTAAATGTTTCCCTAACTTGTTTGTTCCTATCGCTCTCCAATGCTGTGGTAAAGGAGATAGAACTGTGATCACTATCTCCAAAATGCTCTCCCACTGAGAGACCTGACACCTGACCAAGTTCATTTCCCAATACCAGATCAAGTTCAGCCTTCTCCTCTTGTAGGCTTATCTATATATTGTGTCAAGAAACCTTCCTGAACACACCTAACAAACTCTACCCCATCTAAAGCCCTCACTCTAGGGAGATGCCAATCAATATTTGGGAAATTAAAATCTCCCACCACAACAAACCTGTTATTACTACTCCTTTCCAGAATTTGTCTTCCTATCTGTGCCTCAATGTCCCTGTTACTATTGGGTGGTTATAAAAAACACCCAGTAGAGTTATTGACACCTTCCTGTTCCTAACTTTCACCCACAGAGACTCTGTAGACAACCCCTCCATGACGTCCTCCTTTTCTGCAGCCATGACACTATCTCTGATCAACATGGCCATGCCCCCAACTCTTTTGCCTCCCTCCCCACCCTTTCTGAAACTTCATAAATTCATAAGCCCTTTTCAACTGTCTTCACATGTCAGACACATACTTCAGATAAATCTTCAGAGGTAAGTCACCCCCGTCAGTCCCAAAACAAAGGTCAATGGGCAACCTCACCTCACGCCCAAACATCAGATAGTATGGCGAGTACCCAGTAGCTTCATTTCGTGTACAGTTGTAACAGTGAACGAGATGCCCAATATGTTGACTCCACCTGCTCTTCTTGCTGATCTCCAGGGTCCCGAGCATGTCTAGCAAGATCCGGTTAAACCTTTCTGGCTGGGGATCACCCTGTGGGTGATAGGGCATGGTCCTCGACTTCTCGACTCCAAGCACGCCCAGTAACTCACGGATGAGTCTGCTCTCGAAATCCTGTCCCTGATCACTATGTATTCAGCTGGGAAGGCCATAATAAAAGAAATATTTCTCCGATAACACCTTTGACACCGTGGATCCCTTCTGGTGCTTGGTAGGAAAAGCCTGAGCGTAACTGGTGTAGTGGTCCGTGATGAGTAAGACATTCGCCATGTTGCTGGCATCGGGTGCTATTGACCGAAAATCCATACACACCAGGTCCAGAGGCCCAGCACTCTGACAAAAGAGCTGCCCGCGTAGGCAGTGTCTTCCGTCATATGCATCGAATGCATGACTTGCAGTATTCTTTGACCTCGACTTCACTCAGAGCCAGTAAAACCGATCTCTGAGCAATCCATAGGTCTTTTCCACCCCAAATGTCCAGGATCATCATGTAGTGACTTCAACACCATCCTGCGATACTTCTCGGGCAGAACCAACGCCGGGGTTGGTCTGGCGGTGATTTCGTCCTCTCCGCCTGAGCCATGTCTCCCTTTTCGACCACCGCCCAAGTAGCACCAATGCCCGGATCATCTCGCTGAGCAGCAGCCACTTCCCCTGCGGCACCCAGTTTCGCCGAGGTCAGGATGTAAGTTAGGGGGTGGTTATCTGTCCTCACCTCAAACTTGGCCCCATAGAGGTAGTCACTCAACTTATCCACCACCGCCCATTTCAACGCCAGAAATTCCAACTTGTGCGTGGGATAGTTTTTTTCGGAGGGCAGCAGACTCCGGCTGACTAGCACCACAGGCCTCAACCCGGTGCCCTGATCCTGATACAGGACACCCCCAAACCCTCTCGGCTCAGCAGCTTCTTCAGCGACTGAAAGGCCTCCTCACGTCTTGCACCCCACCTCGGTCCAAAGGGCTCCGAGGGGCTAAGATACTCTCCACCTTCATGTCCTTTTCCCCCCCTCCCTTTCTTCCCCAAGGGAGGGTAACCACACAGAAGCTGATTCAAAGGGTGACTCACTTTCGCACAGCCTTTCACAAACCTCCGAAGGTAACTACAGAACCCGAGGAACGAGCACTGTGCACGCACAGTCTGGAGTCTTGGCCAAGTGGTCACTGCCTCAATCATAGCTGAGTCTGTAGCTCTCCCATCTCGTGAGACTATGTGCCCAACATAGCTAACAGACGTTTGGCTGAACTGGCACTTGTCCAGAGAAAGTTTTAACCCTTCAGCTTTCAGGCGGCCCAGCACCTTCAGCAACCTCACTTCATGTTCTTCCAAGGTGGACCCAAACACTATGAGGTCATCCAGATACACCAATACCTCAAGCAAGTTTATATCCCCCACCGTCTTCTCCATGACCTGCTGGAAGGTTACAGGAGCTCCCGGGGCATCCTTTCGAACTGGAAAAATCCCAGGGGACATAAAAATACCATTTTCTCTTTGTCAGCCTCACTCATGGGGATCTGGTAATATCTACTCCTCAAGAACAGCACACTAAACCACTCAGGCAGGCCAGCACGTCTTCAATCCTCAAGACAGTATAGTGGTCAGGGATGCTGCACCTGTTCAGAGTCCTATAGTCCACACACATCCGTACCTTCCCTTTCTTCTTCAGTGGTCAACTTACCCCTTTTCTAGTAGTTTCTCCCAAGCTTGTCTCACAGGGACACTAGACATTACCGTCACCGGGAACAAATGCGCCAGGGGCATCACCCACTTGAAGGTGACCTCCATCTTCATAGTGTTCCTGACAATCATTGCAGTCCTGAGTTCCTGTTCAATCGAGAGCTCCTGCAATTCCGGCCTCACCAGTACCCCAGCAGGAAATCCCGACTCCCCCTTGTGGTCTTCCGGACCCTCCACTAAGAACCACACAGTCCCTCATTTAAATTCGGTCTCCGGCCCAATGCTGCCACGCACTTCCTCAAAAGCAGCTCAAAATCCCGGGTGCACGGCCAATGTTCCCAGAAAGCCCTCGCCAGCCTTCTCCTTGCAGGCCCCCATGAGCCTCTTCACAAGAGGGGTGTTGGTCCCCACCAGAATTGAAACACCGCCCTTTTTAACAGGGTCTGGACAAACCAGCACCAATGTATCAGGGACCTCAGACACTCTCACATCGGCCTCCGAGAACTCCAACTTCACTGACAAATAACCGTCGTGTGGAATTGAGACTTTCACTTTTGGGGGTTCATGTTCCCCCAGAGACACCAGGCCGTTCCCTCACTGGGTCTCCTCTAGGTTTTCCCAATGACTCTTCCTGCTGAGGTACCCGGGGGCTCCCTCTCCTTCTGGCGTGACACCTCCTGCCAGCAGCCCTCCGCATTGTTCATCCCCTTGGGGAATCTGCCCCCAGCTACCGTTACCTCAGCAATGGTCTGCATTACAAAGAGAGCTGCGCCAGCCATTTATCAAACCTCCGCCCACAATCGCAACTTAACAGTACTTAACAGTGGAATTAACAATTCATCTGGAGTACAAATATCTGACCTATTGGTTCATTGCTCAGTGTAATCACACCGCAACCAACAGAATCAATCCCAGATGAGTCCCCACAATTGTAACTCTCGCTTCGGCCAGTGGTTTAAAATAGGGGGTGATAGCCCCTGGCCTGGCCAAACTTAAGAAATCTTGTTTGGATGGACGCTGCGTGATGTGTACCCTGTTACAAATCAGTACCCCAAAATAACAAACAATACACAATAAGCGATTAAACGATTAAGCTTTATAATTCTTACTTTGACTATATGGTTAGTAAAGAAATGAAAAAAATGGAAAAAGGGCCCAATCTTATTAAACAGTCTGTTGCACAATGTTGGAGCTCACAAATATGGCCATTTGTCTACCATCGACCTCCTCCGATCATCACTGCCCTTCGGACCCTCGCTCCAAGTCCAGTGGTCTATCAACTCTCTCCATTCGTGTCTTCTCTCTTCATCTCTCTCCTGCCAAAAGACCACGAAAATCTCTCTTCCAGCTCACAAGAAAGAACAACAGCATTCCTACCCCATTATCTCTAGTCATAGCCCAAACGTAGCTGCTACAGAGAAACCAGTACATTATCAGTGAAACCCTACAGCATGTTACACAATCTTCTCTGTTGTAGGTGTCACATTGCTGTTAGTGACATGATCATCACTAAGAGGTAAGTCCGGTGACTGTTACGTGTCCATCTTGTCAGATGCAGTCGACTCAGATGTATTCTTCAGCTGAGTATCCAGTATCTGGTCCACATGACGTCTCCATGTCTGATCTCCAACAACTGCAGTGTACGTCAGTGATCCAGTTCTTGTAGATATCCTATCAGGTGTCCTCTTGTCTTCTTGATAACGACATGCTAGGACTTCCTGCCCAGCCTTCAAACTCCTTGCTGATTCACTTGGCAACAGGTTGAACTGTTCACTCTGCACTTCCCTCCGTAGGTCTGGTTTCAGGAGGTCTATGCGAGATCTCAGATTCCTGCTCATGAACAGCATTGCAGGCGTTTGATTTGTCGTCGCATGGACAGACTTTCACTACACAAAAAGGAAGTTGTTCACCTTGTGCTGTAGAGAAATGTTCTCCTTGTCCACAGTGTTAATGGACTTCTTGAATGTTTGGATATGTCACGGTCCCATCGGGCAATGCCCCACCTTGCTATTACCTCAGTAATTGGGCTTTAATCCCCTTGTCTAATTTCCTATCATTTCCTGTTCCACTAATTACACACACCTGCCTTCCATCAGTAAATGCAGGATAAAATCCCTGGAATCACAATGGGGAGCTGCCAGTTCGTTGGTCAACTTGTATGAGTAACCTCGTTTCATGGTTCTTTAGGACTGTCAGTTCTAAGTTCCACATTGTTTCCTGGATTCTCTATGTGAACCTGGTCTCCACGTAAAGATTCTCCTGGACACCTATTCCATGCTCGTTACGGTGCTAATGCCTCCCGACTCTGTCTCCTACACTTGGGTCCGTCCCCAGCCACGTCTTTGCAACAGGATAAACCTTTCAGCTAACCCATTCATTGCTGGGTGGCGAGGAGCTGACCTGAAATGTCTGATGCCATTTTTCTTTGTGAATACTCGGAACTCTTCTGACATGTATTCACAATTTGTTCTGGTAAGCCAGTTCTCAGAAGGTAGCCCTCAGATCACAAATAGTCTTTTCTGAGGTGTTTGACTTCATTGGTATGACGTCCGGCCACTTCAAATGAGCATCCACAGCAATCAGAAACATGGAGTCCATGAACAGCCCAGCAAAAATCAATATGCACTCTATGCCATGGTGTAGATGGCCACTCTCACAGGCATAACAGTGCCTGTTGGAGAGCATTTTAAACCTTGTGGCATCCCAAACAACCTTAGGTCAAGTCTTCAATCTGTCTATTCCAGGCCTCCACACATAGCTCCAGGCGAGCCTCTTCATCTCGGTTGTACCCAGGTGACCTTCATGCAGAGTTTCTAACACTCTGGTGTGGAGGTTGGAGGGAACCACAACACGAGATCCACACATCAGCATTCTTTGACAGACCGACAGTTGGCCTCATCTCACTGAGAACTCTGGAAACGTAGGGTTACTATGAGCTGGCCATCGTTGCATGGTGATGTCATAGACTTTTGACAATGTTGGGTCATTCCTTGTTTCTCTTTGTATTTCAGAGTTTGTTACCAGTAACTGGTCCACCAGTGCGGTGTGGAACACTTCTGCTGGGTCACAGTATGAAGACTTTTCTTCTTCAGTTGCCAGCAGTGGAAGACGTGACAAGCCATCAGCATTGCTGTGCCGTTTGGTACCCTCGGACTCTATGTTATAAGAGTGGGCTCCTAGGAAAAGTGCCCAAAGTTGCAACCGGGTAGCAGCCATCACTGGGATTCCTCTCCTAAGATTGAAAATGGACCCAAGGGGCTGGTGGTCTGTCACTAGCGTAAATCTTTGTCCATAGAGGTAGTGGCGGAACTTCTTTATTCCCCATACTAGACTGCGGGCCTCTCGGTCGATCTGTGTGTAGTTGCGTTCTGCGCTCATCAGCGATCTTGAAGCAAATACAATTGGGTGTTCAGATCCATCATTCACAATGTGTGACAAAACAGTACAAACGCCATAAGGGTTCACATGCCAGTCTAATGGGCAGACATGGGTCATAAAGGGCGAGCAGTTCATTGGACGTTATTAGTCTCTTTGTTTCCTTGAATGCTTTTTCACATCTTTCCGACCATTCCCACTTTGCTCCTGTCTATAACAGTGCATTCCGTGGATGCAGCACTGTAGCAAGATTAGAGAGCAACCAGTGCTGGTACTTTACAAGGCCCAAGTATGAAGTGAGTTGTGACACATTTTCTGGTTTGGGTGCCTGCAGTACTGCTTCAGTCCTCTCTTGTGACTTATGTAAGCCCTGCTCGTCAATCACATGTCCACATTGTGAGATCTCATTCTTGAAAAACTCACATTTCTCTCCCTTTGGGCGCAGACCATACTCACTCACCCTGGTAAGCACTTTACCAAGGTTCTGGAGGTGCTCTTCTTCATTCTTGCTAGTCACAATGATGTCATCAAGGTAACATTGTGTTCCTGAGATGTCTTGGGGCACTTTGCCCTTTGCCAGAGTGTCGGAGCTGATGCAATGCCAAGGACGAGATGATCATACTGGAACGGTCCCTTATGAGCGTTGATTGTAAGAAAATTCCACTCGACTCCTCAGTCTCCATTTTCAGATAAACTTGTGACAACTCAATCTTTGAAAACCTCTCCCTGCCTGCTGAAGATGCAAGTATGCCTTCTATCTGTAGCAGGGGATACTGCACAGTATGCGGTAGCAGGTTGATGCTCACTTTGAAGTCCCGCATATGCCAATGGCTCCACTCTTCCCTTTCTAAGTCACTGGGACAATGGGCATGGTCCAATCCTCAGCCTTGGAGAGAAAGCTAGATGCCTCCAAACTCTGAAGTTCAGCATCCACTTTAGGACATAGTGTGTAAGGCACTGTGGAATGGAACGCTTTATGGAATCTTGGTGTTGCTATTTCATCCAATTCATTCTGGCCTTCATGCCTTTGAGTTTACCAGTACCTTTCTCAAACACCTTCTCATCAACATTAAGCAGCTGTGCCAGTCTTTGCTTAGCGCTACTGTTTGGGCTGCCGTTGCCTCTAGTTGACACACTGAAAATTTTGATTGAGTGCCAGTGAAGTTGGATTTTTCTCGACCATTCATGCCTGATCAGTGCTGGCCCTCCACTAGTCAATACATAAAGCTCCAGCTGCTGTGTTTGGCCTCTGTACATCACATTTACTTTCAGTTTGCCTTTGGGAGACACTTTGCTGTCTGTGTAGGTCTTTAGCATCACTGAGGTCTTTTCTAATGGTAGCTTAGTAAACAGTCTGTTGTAGTCAGCCTCTGAAATTATAGACAAAAGCTGACTCTGTACTCTGTGAGGGACTTTGACAAGGTCCCTCACGAGAGACTCATCCAGAAAGTCATGAGTCATGGGATAAGTGGAACCTTGGCTGTTTGGATAAAAAATTGGTTAAAGGAAGAAAGCAGAGGGTAGTTGTGGAAGGAAAGTATTCTGCCTGGAGGTCGGTGACTAGTGGAGTGCCGCAGGGATCTGTCCTGGGACCCCTGCTATTTGTGATTTTTATAAATGACCTGGATGTAAAGGCGGAAGGATGGGTGAGCAAGTTTGCGGATGACACGAAGATTGGAGGAGTTGCGGATGGAGCTGCAGGTTGTCAAAGGTTACAAGAGGATACAGACAGGCTGCAGAGTTGGGCAGAAAAATGGCAGATGGAGTTCAATCCGGACAAGTGTGAGGTGATGCATTTTGGAAGGACAAACCAGAAGACTGAGTACAGGATTAATGGTCAGTTACTTAAGAGTGTGGATGAATAAAGGGACCTTGGGGTTCAAATCCATACATCCCTCAAGGTCGCTGCACAGGTTGATAGGGTAGTTAAGAAGGCCTATGGGATGCTAGGTTTCATGAACAGGGGGATTGAGTTCAAGAGTAGAGAGGTCATGTTGCAACTCTACAGATCTCTGGTGAGACTGCGTTTAAAGTATTGTGTTCAATTCTGGTCACCTCATTATAGGAAGGATGTGGAAGCTATGGAGAGGGTGCAGAGGAGATTTACCAGGATGTTGCCTGGTTTGGAGAACAAGTCATATGAAGCAAGGTTAGCAGAGCTGGGACTTTTCTCTTTGGAGCGAAGAAGAATGAGAGGGGACTTGATAGAGGTCTACAAGATTATGAGAGGCATAGATAGGATGGATAGTCAGTACCTGTTTCCCAGGGCATCAATAGCAAACACCAGAGGGCATAGGTACAAAATTAAGGGAGGGAAGTTTAGGGGAGACATCAGGGATAAGTTTTTTACACAGAGGGTTGTGAGTGCCTGGAATGACTTGCCAGGGATGGTGGTGGAGGCTAAAACATTAGGGGTATTTAAGAGCCTCTTGGACAGGCACATGGATGAAAGAAAAATAGAGGGTTATGGGGTAGTGTGGGCTTAGTACTTTTTTTTAAGGATTATATGGGTCGGCACAACATGGAGGGCTGAAGGGCCTGTACTGTGCTGTAATATTCTATGGTTCTATGGTATCCAGCTCCATTTTCAACTTTACAGCAGGCGCATCTATTGCAATCCATATGATTTTGCGATCTGCTTCAGTAATGTTATGCAGTTCTATGCATGGCAGCTCAGCTTTGTCAGACTCTGTGTTGTCTGATTTCACATTCAGTCATTTATGCATTTGCTTGGTGTTGTGTTTGAAACTCTTCACTGTGTGCTTTTTCTCTTTAGCTGTGCTTTTTGTCTGGTTTGCATGATTTCTCTATGTGACTTTGTCTGCAGCACATTCTGCAAACTTGTCTTTCGAACCAACAGTAATTTGCATCATGAGAGGATTTGCCACATTGATAGCATTTTTGGCTTTTTGCACCATTCAGGGACATTTTGTGTGTTTCACACTCTAAACTTATTTTCTGTAGTTCTGACGCATCCTTTTCTGCAGTCTCTAATGATATTGTAATGCTCAATGCCCGTTCTAAGGTTAGGTCTCTTTCTGAAGGTAGCCTCTTTTGAGTGCTTTGACTATGCATGCCACATACAAGCCTATCCCTTAATGCATCAGGAAGTGCATCTCTAAAATCACAGTATTAGCAAAGTTTGTGCAGCTCTGTAATGTATTCAGAGATGCTTTCATCCTTTGACTTGGTTCCTTTTTTTCTCAGCTATTACTAGTGATTTAGTGTTCAAATGATTTTGTAAAATTGCAACAATTTCATTGAACATCTTGCTTGCTGGCTTTTCAAGAGTTACTAAGTTGTGTAAGAGCCTGTACGTCCCATTAAGCTAAGAAGTGTGGACGCTTTCTTTTTCTCATCCACATTGTTCACGTTACAAGATAGTTCAGTGCTCTTGTTATATGATTTCCAGTCCTCATTGCCTCTATCAAATTCATCAACATTCACATCACCACATTATTTTCTCTTTAACTTTGTTAGTTATACGTCACTCACTGTATACTGCGTACTATTACTCACACGCTAGCGTCCGTGACGGCCTTCTCCGTACTGTTAAGCTCGTTCCTCTTGCTGTCTTTCTCCCTTCCTCTGAATTCTGTCATCTCATAACTGCTGGTGCAGTTGGTGATATCCGCTGACCTTCAAGTTTGTATTTGTTAAGAAATTTGTAGCCTCTGCACAACTACATATCAATTAAATAAAAGCATGCACAAGGGAGGTGGCTTTAATTGGTGTATTCAGTAGCCCTCTCCCCACCCCATACCAATCGGCAACGTAGCCTGTTAGAATGCTCTACACAGTACACCTGTAGACATTTCAGAGTGATTTAGATATCATACCAAATCTCCTCACAAACCTACTGTGCATGATTGAGACAGTTTTATTTATTTATTCTCTGTTCACAATCAATGTACTGCTGATGAGGCCAGCATTTATTACCTGTCCCTAGTTACCCTTGAGAATGTGGCGGGTCAAAAGAGGTTCATTCATCATCAAAGTATGTTTGAAGTATTCAACTCTGAGATTCTTCTTCTCCAGATAGCCACGGAACAAAGGAAAATCTACAGGTGAAGGCGGTCCCACAATACCGCTGGGTAGGAGATTCAGGATTTATTAAGAAGGTGATGGTGAGCTGCTCGTTGAACCCGTTGAAGGTGGTCTCTGAATACTACTGAGTAGGATTGATCATGAAGGACCAGTGGTGGGTTTCCACATCCAAGGCTTGGAGGGGAACTTGCAGGTGGTGGTGCACCCATGGAACCAAAGCCCTTGTCCATCTTGGAGGCAGAGGTTATGGATTGAGATGGAGTCATTGGAGTATTGTGTGTGAGCAACCTCAGCACATTTTGTAAATGCTGTAATCACAGTGCAACACTGGTGGTGTGAGTTACTGTTTAGATGGCTATTTGGATGCCAGACAAGCAAGCTGCTTAACAGGGATTTCAATGTCATACGGTAGCTCCCACACACAACAGCCACACCCCACCAACTGCTTATCATTGTTTCATTTATTTTATTGATTTGTTTAAACATAAATTTACATCCTTGTCAAAGATGTTCGTCCAAGAACATTGCATCCATTGAACATGGCTTACAGGAATGAGTTCACTGAATCAGACCAGACAAGAGCAGTACCATACTGAAGAACTATCAAAGCGATGCTCTTCTCAAGTAAGACCTGCGCTGTAGTTCTGCCCTCTTCAGTGGAATGTGAGAGTATTCCTTCTCTCTGGAATCTCAGCAAATACTTATATCTCAGCCTGCCTCAGATAATCTCTGACTACAGCTTGGCATCTAACACAATTATTCCTACAGTTCTGATCGAAAAGTTGGAGAACCTAGGCAGCAGCACCTCCCTCTCCAACTGGATCCTCGACTTCCTAACCACAAAACCACAATTTGTGTGGATTGGAAATAGCACCTCCACCTCGCTCTCAACGCTGGCAGACCTCAGGGATGTGTGCTTAGTGCTTAGCCCACTGTTCTGCACTGCTCTCTACACCCATGACTGTGTAGCTAGGCACAGCTCAAACATAATCTATAAATTTGCTAACGATACAGCCATTGTTGGCAACGAGAGGTGTACATGAGTGAGATATCCCAGCTAGTTGAGTGGTGTCACAGCAACAACCTTGCACTTAGCGTCAGTAAGACCAAAGAACTGATTATGGACTTCAGAAAGGGTAAGACAAAGAACATTCGCCAATCCTCATAGAGGATTCCATCAGAAGAGGAAAGAGAAAGTAATTTCAAGTTCCTGGGTGTCAACATCCCTCAGGGTCTAACCTGGATCCTACATATCAATGCAGCTATAAAAAAAGGTACAACAGTGTCTAGATTTTATTCAGAGTTTGAGGAGGTTTGGTTTGACACCTAAAACACTCACAAATTTCTACAGATTTACTGTGGCGAGCATTCTGACTGTATGGGGGATGGTGCTACTGCAGAGGATCGAGGTAAGCTGCAGAGATTTGTAAACTTAATCAGTTCCGTCCTGGGCTCTAGCTTCTGTATTATCCAGGATACCTTCGAGGAGCGATGCCTCAAAAAGGTGATATCCATCATTAAGGATCCCCATCACCCAGGTCATGCCCTCTTCTCATTGGTACCATCAGGTAGGAGATACAGAAGCCTGAAGGCACACGCTCAACGATTCAGGAACAGCTTCTTCACCTCTGCCATCCGATTTCTGAATGGACATTGAATCCTTGGACACTACCTCACTACTTTTCTGTTTCCATTTTGCACTACTTAATTAATTTTTATATTCACTTTCACTTTCATGACTTATGCTGATGATATTAAACCTAATTCTGATTCTTATCTAGTTGTTATCTCAACCTTTTCTGCAGGAGCTGGTTGTACATAAAATGTTCCATTTTCCACATCAAAAACAGAAATATTTCATTTGTTCTAAGTTCTGTGGAATTATAAATGTTTCTGTAGAACACTTCTTTCTTTCCAGGATGCTACAAAAGTATTTAGACCTCATTCAATATAAATATTCCACTTAAAAATGTGGCAATATCCCAGATTTTCTTCCTTGCTCATTTCTGTACTATGGACAATATTTTTTAATTAAATGAATTTTTCCAGGGAAAATATTTTGTTACCTTCAGGGAATTAGTAAACTAATGGGAGTAAAAGTAAATAACATTAAATCTTTTATGAGTTATGTATCTTCGCTGAGTTGATTGGCTGATTTTCTTGTGATTAAAATTTAATAATTATCGCCTCTGGATCCTTTTTTTAATTCATCAGAATTCTGATTTGCTGCATTTCTTTAGCTGTCAGGCAATGGGAAGCGTGCGGCTCGGGAATTATGCCTGGGGAAGTGTGTTATGATTGGTATGGGTGGCATGAGAGTGTAATGGTTAGCACAACGCTTTACAGTGCAGGTGACACAGGTTCAATTCCTGCCGCTACCCGTAAAGAGTTTTTACATTTTTCCCTGTGACCATGCAGGTTTTCTCCACAGTCCAAAGTTGTACTCTTTGGTAGGTTAATTGGCCGTTGTAAGTTGTCCTAATATTAGGCTAGGATTAAACCGGGGGGTTGCCAGGTGGCACGGCTTGAAGCCTGGAAGGGCCTATTCCACACTCTGTCTTAATAAATAAATACATAAAGATCTCTGAGAATTTTCACACAGTACTAGATAATCCAGGAAGTAACTTCAGTTGGTTGAGGAATTTGCTATTAGGAACATTACATTGGACATAGGATATAGGACGCAAAAACAGACCATTCAGCCCAACTGGTTTGTGCTGGCAGCTATGTCATCTACACTTATTGGGTCATAGAGTGTTAGAGTAAAACAGCAGAGGAACAGGCCCTTCAGCCCAACTGATCAATGCTGACCAAGATGCTCACCTAAGCTAGTTCCAATTGCCTGTAAGCTGTTTCAGCTGCTTCTGTCAGGCAATCGATACTGCAGCTTTAAAGCCAGGACCCACAGGCTATGGGACAGCTTCTTTCTACAAGCCATTAGGCTTTTAAATTCATATGTCTCTACACTGCGATGGAGTCATAGCGCAAAGATTTTTATTCCCTCACGTGTGGGATGGATGTAGGACTTAACAAAATTCAAAAAAATTCAAACCTGTCCAAATACTTTTTAAATGCTGTTATTATACAGGTTGAGTGAGGTTGGTTGAGTGAACTCGGCCTTTTCTCCTTGGAGCAGTGGAGGATGAAAGGTGACCTGATAGAGGTGTACAAGATGATGAGAGGCATTGATCGTGTGGATAGTCAGAGGCTTTTTCCTAGGGCAGAAATGGTTGCCACAATAGGGCACAGGTTTAAGGTGCTTGGGAGTAGGTACAGAGGAGATATTGGGGGTAAGTTTTTTACTCAGAGAGTGGTGAGTGCGTGGAGTGGGCTGCCGGCAACGGTGGTGGAGGCGGATACAATAGGGTCTTTTAAGAGACTTTTGGATAGGCACATGGAGCTGAGAAAAATAGAGGGCCATTGGTAAGCCTAGTAATTTCTAAGGTAGGGACATGTTCGACACAACTTTGTGGGCCCAAGGGCCTGTATTGTGCTGTAGGTTTTCTATGTTTTGATGTACCTGAGACAGGGCACGAGCCCACAGTCAACTCCATCTCTCACTGATCTCGCCAATTAAAACACTGTGGAAGATTGAAATCATTGAGACAAGTGCTTACCAGCCTCGTGTTCTCTGCTGCCGGAGAAGGTGTTTGCGTGCGGTGGTCTCTTGCTCTCAGCTCTCAAAGAAAGATCCTTGTATTAGAGTGATTACTCTCTCCATCAATGCTGTTGGCAAATGGTGCTGTAGCAAGGCTGACTCGACGCAGGTTGTAGACTTGGGCTCTCAGGTTTATGATGTGTTCTGATTCCGGTCACTTTCTTGTT
Organism: Hemitrygon akajei; assembly: GCF_048418815.1. Lineage (NCBI taxonomy): Eukaryota > Metazoa > Chordata > Chondrichthyes > Myliobatiformes > Dasyatidae > Hemitrygon > Hemitrygon akajei. Next base: position 80,098,847 of record NC_133139.1, read on the forward strand.
ACTACTTTTCGGCGAGTTTTGAATTGGGTTAGCCTGCAGGTGCTGAACACTGAGCTGAACTGAAATAACATATGATTTTGACTTTTTGCTCCTTTTTTTTGTGTTGCTGTTTTTTTGTATGTGGGGGAGGGGTCATGATGTTTCATGTTTTCATTCTTTATTCTTTATTCTTTAGTCTTTACTCTTTGGAGTGTAGAAGGTTGAGGGGGAACTTGATAGAGGTTTTTAAAATTATGAGTGGAATAGATAGAGTTGACGTGGATAGGCTTTTTCCATTGAGAGTAGGGGAGATTCAAACAAGAGGACATGAGTTGGGAGTTAGGCGGCAAAAGTTACTCAGAGAGTGGTAGCTGTGTGGAGCGAGCTTCCAGTAGAAGTGGTAGAGGCAGGTTCGGTATTGTCATTTAAAGTAAAATTGGATAGGTATATGGGCAGGAAAGGAATGGAGGGTTATGGACTGAGTGCAGGTCGGTGGGACTAGGTGAGAGTAAGCATTCGGCATGGACTAGAAGGGCCGAGATGGCCTGTTTCCATGCTGTAATTGTTATATGGTTATACGTTTGATATTTTTCTTTGAATGTGTACAGTACTTCTTTCCTGGTACTTCTTTGTTTCGTGACTGTCTGTGAAGAAGACGAATTTCAGGGCTGTATACTGCATACATACTTTGATAACACTGAACAACAAAGGATTTTGCTTCCTGAATACTTTTGGGTATATCCTATGGATTTTGGGCTGCTGATCAAGAAAATCACCAAGACATTTCCCTATCATGCACCATTTTTTTGAAAATCACCTATACAGTGTTTATTATTTCAGTTCATAATTCAAGTCAGAACAACTGATGCCAAGATTAAGGAAGCCATTTTTGTTAGTCCACAAATCAAAAGGGTCATCAATGAAAGGCAATTCAAAGAAATTCTAGTGGGACCGGAGAAAATCGCATGGAAGGCATTCAGAGATGCTGTTGAAAATTTTCTTGGCAACTACAGAGCACCAAATTACATGCAGTTGATTGACAGTATGCTTCAAGCCATGAGATGCAACAAGTTATTAAGGATTCATTTTCTGCATTCCATTCAGACTTCTTTCCTGCAAGTCTTGTCGCTGTCAGTGACGAGCACGGTGAAAGGTTTCGCCAGGACATTGCAGTCATGGAGAAATGTATCAGGGCAACTGGAATCCATCAATGCTGGATGATTATTGTTGGACCCTTAAGCGAGAAGCATCGGACACTGAATGCAAATGAAAATCATCAACAAAACACTTTTAGCTTCGTTGAACTAAATGCAAAGCATCAGCACCATCATGCAAATAAATGCATTATTTTCAATAAAAGCTTATTTCTTGTTTCTCCAAATTCCTACATGAAGCAAGCAGTCTGAAATTATATTTGTGTTCAGTCTCAAGCGGTCTATCATAAACAAAGAAAAATTTTGGGGAAGCAACAGTTTTGAAAACATGTGTTTTCCAGTGTAACCGACGTGCTTTGAATCTTTGCTTCACACACTTCCTCTGGCAGCCCATTCCATACACACACCCCTTCCCTGTGTGAAGAGGTTGCTCCTCAGGTCTCTTAATTCTTTCCCCTTTCACCTTACATCAATGTCTCCATGCCCCCACCAGTTTCTCATAACCTTTCCTAGGGGAAAAAACTGTCTATGTTCACCTGAGCAAAATCCCTCACAATTTTGTGTCTCAACTCACCTGACACTATTAGTGTGTCCCTCTGTTTCCTTCTCCCTCATGCATGTCCTGTATCTACTTACGTGCATCACCTTAACCACACCCATGGGGAGTGAGCTCAACAATTTCGCTGCTCTTCAGTTACAGGTGCTTCTCCCGAAATCCCCCTGCTGGATTCCATGCTGACTGTCTCACATTGATGGCCTCTAGTTATTGTTCTCCCTCACGAATGGAAACATTTTCTCTGTATCCATTCCATCAAAAGTTTTCATCTTTTCACAAAACTCTATTTGCTCATCGTTCAATGTTTCTCCAGAGGAAAGAGGCTGGACTCCTTTTATTCTTTTATCGAGTGAAAGAAAGAATGAAACTTGCTAAGACTCTCTTTAGAAACAGTGAAGCAGCTGTATTTAAACTGGGTGCATGAGTCTATACAGGCATTTCCTTTCATACACTCTGCAAGTGAACAATTGCTAGCACATCATGAATGCAAGGGTGATTGATAAGTTTGTGGCCTAAGGTAGAAGGAGTCAATTTTAGAAAACCTAGCGCATTTATTTTTCAACATAGTCCCCTCCTACATTGACACACTCAGTCCAGCGGTCGTGGAGCATACGGATCCCTTCTTTGTAGAAGATGGCGTCTTGGACCTCCAGAAGTGATCCACAGCAGGGGTGATTGATAAGTTCGTGGCCTAAGGTAGAGGGAGATGAGTTATTAACTTCAAACTTTCTGCATTTTCACTCAAAGAGTTGAACTGCACGTGCATGTAATGAGAGCTGTATACCTTGGGCCATGAACTTATCAATCACCCCTGCTGTGGACCACTTCTACAAAGAAGGGATCCGTATGCTCCACAACTGCTGGACTAAGTGTGTAAATGTAGGAGGGGACTGTGGTGAAAAATAAATGCGCTAGGTTTTCTAAAATTGACTCCTTCTACCTTAGGCCACGAACTTATCAATCACCCCACATAAATGCATTCACTGAATCATTTTTGCAGAATCATAGAGTCATACAGCATAGAAACAGGCCATTTGGCACATTAGGGCCACACTAACCATCTTCCAGCACTTGACTCATAGTGCTCCATCTCCACGTGACTGAAGTGGTCAACTTGCCACATTAACCATCTTCCAGCACTTCGCCTGTAGTGCTTTATCTCCATGTGATTGAAGTATTCAACCTGACACTTCTTAAATGCTGTCAGAAACTCTATTACACCCTTTTTGTGTAGAACAAGTTTACCATGTGCAGCAATTGTTCTGCATGGAACAGGCATCCGATGGAACTGGTACACTGTATAAATTGGTGTCCTGTGAGGAATTGGTGCTCCTACACACATTTAACCTACTCTAAAGTGCACTCTCCTCTCACTTCATCCCAGCAGAAGGAAACAAGGTCACAGGTCAAAGGTAGGAAAAGGGAGGCGGTTCTGAAAACAGACTACAGGGAGTTAGGAAAGAAGTTGAAAAGCAGGACCTCAACTGTAGTAATATCAGGATTACTGCTTGTGCCACGTGACAGTAATTATATGAATAGAATGAGGTGGAGAATAGATGTGTGGCTGAGGGATTGGAGCAGGGGACAGGGATTCATATTTCTGGATCATTGGGACCTCTTCTGGGGCAGGTGTGACCTGTACAAAAAGGACGGGTTGCACTTGAATCCAAGGGGGACCAATAGCCTGGCAGGAAGGTTTGCTAAGGCTATTGGGGAGAGTTTAAACTAGAATTGCTCGGGAGGAGGTGAGAACTGAACTGAAGTGACGGAGGAAAGGGAGGTTGGCTCACAAATAGAGAAAGCTTGCAGACAGTGTGAAAGGGAGGATAGGCAGGTGATAGAGAAGGGATGCGCTCAGACCGATGGTTTGAGATGTGTCTATTTTAATGCGAGGAGTATCATGAATAAAGCGACACACACAAAATGCTGGTGGAACACAGCAGGCCAGGCAGCATCTATAGGGAGAAGCACTGTCGACGTTTCGGGCCAAGACCCTTCGTCAGGACTAACTGAAAGAGAAGATAGTAAGAGATTTGAAAGTAGGAGGGGGAAGGAGAAATCATAAATGATAGGAGAAGACTGGAGGGGGTGAGGTGAAGCTAAGAGCTGGAAAGGTGATTGGCAAAAGGGATACAGAGCTGGAGAAGGGAAAGGATCATAGGACGGGAGGCCTAGGGAGAAAGAAGGGGGGAGGGGAGCACCAGAGGGAGATGGAGAACAGGCAAGGAGTGATGGACAGAGAGAGAAAAAAAAGGAGGGGGGAGAAAATAAATAAATCAGGGATGGGGTAAGAAGGGGAGGAGGGGCATTAACAGAAGTTAGAGAAATCAATGTTCATGCCATCAGGTTGGAGGCTACCCAGACGGAATATAAGGTGCTAATCCTCCCACCTGAGTGTGGCTTCATCTTGACAGTAGAGGAGACCATGGATAGACATATCAGAATGGGAATGGGGTGTGGAATTAAAATGTGTGGCCACTGGGAGGTCCTGCTTTCTCTGGCGGAATGCGTCATAAAGAAGGATGTGGGGAGGAGAGGCCTGAGGTAGGGGTGGGTGGAGGTCAGAGGAAAAGCTGTTGAGGCGTTGAGTGATATGATTGGCTGCAGAAGGTGTCAGGATGATGTTAGGGTTGATGAGGTCGGAAGGGGTCATGGGGGGTGGGGGAGATGTTCAGGAGCTGTGACAGGAATGGTTGGGACCCTGAGACATTTTACCTTAAAATGGACAGAACTGTAGTCAAGAGTTCAAAGGCTGGAACCAAGTCAGGCAGCAAACACATACCACAGGCCTGAGCAGGTCCCATCAGCCCCAAGTAGGTGGCATCCATTATTAAAAACCCTCACTGTCTGCGACATGTCCTCTTTCCATTACTACCACTGGGGAGCAGATACAGGAGCCTGAAGAACCACATTCAATGTCTTAAGATCGGCTTCTTCCCCTCCACCATCGGATGTCTGAATGGCTTATGAAACCATGAACACCACCACTTCATTCGTCTTCTCCACTACTTATTTTGTAACACAGTGATTTTTTTATGGTTTGCATTCTACCACTGCCACAAAACAACAGATCTCACAACATATTTCAGTGGTAGTATACCTGATTCTGATTCTGAGACCCAACTACGTTCAGTAAATCGAATTATGATCACTATAGTTGATAGCGGCTGGCTCCTGAAGGTGTGAGTTACATCTAGATCAGGAGTGTCACGTCCAACTGATTATCACAGACGTGACATCCAGACATGCCACTGGCTAGACATAACCATATGCTAGTTACTCAGATATACAAACTACAGTACCCGGAGTAAAATAGCCAGGAATATCTCCGACTATATTTCACAATTGGTTCTCCGAAGGAATTCTTTTGCAGGGAAAACATAAACTATGGGCTACAGAGTGAATTTACAAACTACTGCCTTTTTAACTTAGTGTCTGCTATATTTTTAAGCTGCATTACTGCATTGAGTAATTATGAGATAATAGACAATAGACAATAGGTGCAGGAATAGGCCATTCGGCCCTTCTAGCCAGTACTGCCATTCACTGTGATCATGGCTGATCACACACAATCAGTACCCTGTTCCTGCCCTCTCCCCATATCCCTTGACCCCGCTATCTATAAGAGCTCTATCTAACTCTCTCTTGGATGCATCCAGAGACTTGGCCTCCACTGCCTTCTGGGGCAGAGCATTCCACATATCTACCACTCTCTGGGTGAAAACGTTTTTCCGCATCTCTGTTCTAAATGGCCTGCCCCTTATTCTTAAACTGTGGCCTCTAGTTCTGAACTCACCTATCAGCGGGAACATGCTTCCTGCCTCCAGCCTGTCCAATCCCTTAATAATCTTATATGTTTCAATCAGATCCCCTCTCATCCTTCTAAATTCCAGTGTATACAAGCCCAGTCGCTCCAATCTTTCAACATATGACAGTCCCGCCATTCCGTGAATTAACCTTGTGAACCTACGCTGCACTCCCTCGATAGCAAGAGTGTCCTTCCTCAAATTTGGAGACCAAAACTGCACACAATACTCCAGGTGGGGTCTCACCAGGGCCCTGTACAGCTGCAGAAGGACCTCTTTACTCCTATACTCAATTCCTCTTGTTATAAAGGCCAGCATTTAATCTCATCGGTTCAGATCTGGAGTCACATAGACCAGGTCACCAGATTTCCTTCCAGCTACTCCAGTAGATGAAAGTCAATGGCTTCCTGCTAATAACTCTCCCTAAAGTTCCAACAGCTCTTTCATTCACTGAGGTAAATATAATCTCCTGTAAATCAAAGATTACCACTGAGAAACTCTAAAAGTTCAGAAACACCTTGTTCAGAAATCAGTTAGACAAACAAAATCATAACTACTCCAACAGCCTGCAGGCAGGCAGATTTGAAATTGTGACAGACTAGCTCAGAAACTCAGTGTTATTTCTCCACACTTCGATGTTTAGATGCCAGCGTCTTGGAAGGTGGAACGCCTTGCCCACTGCTAATAGGGAAGACTCTGAGAGGAAGCTCAGCAAAGTTCAGGGAGTGTTGGCTCTGGACAGCCGAATGTGTACTTTTTCAGTCAATCTCAACAAGTCAGGAAGTATTCAATTATGTTCCAAACTCCTTGGCTGATATTTTCATTTGGCTACATAACTGGAAAATGTTGCCTACACTCATTGATTAACATTCTGATTGATTCAGTGTCCAAATATTGTTACCATTATTCGCAGATCAATTCAGAATGACTAAAATTCTAGCAGTTTTAAAAGTAGCCTACTACTACTAGTCGCCGAATTCTTTCTTTTTCAATCTTTTTATTAATATCAAATAATTAATACACAATTATTGGGATTACATTGTTAATAGTTATCATACATGAATATATACTCAATTGGTACAAGGGAATTAAGTCTCCCAAACTCGTACAAAATACAGATATGGTGTACACAGAGCAAAGAAAATTGGAATAACAATAAGAAAAAAGGAGAAAAAAAATAAAAAATATATATATACCCCCAAAAAAACTAATCTATCCAAAACTAACCAATAACAAAAAAAAGGAGAAGAAAAAGAAAAAGAAACATGGGCTGTTTATAATATCTAAAAAAGAACCGTAAGTGTCATCAACTCTGATCCTCTCTGCATGTATAAAACCAGAAGAGAAAAAAGAACTAGGTTTGGAAAAGGTAGTCGCCTAATTCTACTAGCTTCCATCGTATCCAGGACATCTTCGAAGGGAAATGCCTCAAAAAGGTGGCATCCATCATTAAGGACCCCATCACCCAGGATGTGCCCTCTTCTCATTCTTCTCAGGGAGGGGGTACAGGAGCCTGAAGACACACACTCAACGATTCAGGAGTAGCTTCTTCCCCTCTGCTATCTGATTTCTGAATGGATCTAAACCCATGAACACTACCTCACTATTTTTTAATTTTTATTTTTGCATTACTTATTTAATGTACTTATTTACTTATTTATGGCACCAAGGGTAGTCATAGCCGAAGGGTGGTAGTGGGGACAAGCTCCCACTGCTAAACAAATGCTCTTCATGTCGTGCGTCTCAAACAGCCTCTGACAACCAAGTCCAACTCCTGGCCTTCACATGTGGCATAGTTCTTATGCCCAGCAGAGCTGTTCTCACTGACAGGAGAAGGGGCAAAGGCGGACCACTGGCACCTTAAAACCAGTTGCCCCGGGCAGATGGGGCTTGTTAACCATGGATGGTAGCTCGTCTAGGAGAGGGAAAACTCCGATCTCAAACCTCCGCTGCCTTGCGGCTATACCCACTCACGGGAAAGGCTTTGGGAGTAAACCCCGAAGGAAAATCCAGAGTCGGAGTCCTGAAGGCGGCTGACTGCTGTACCCAGCACTGGCATGGCAACTCCTGCGATGCTGCTGGCACCAAACTGTATCGACTTCCGTCATTCCTTTGGACCTGTCATTAGCATGGAGAGGGGGGTCCCACTGCATGGGCAACAGACGGATCTCCATATCAACTCTGCCCTGGCTTGCACCCTGGAGAGGCCACTCCCAGTGACTGCCAGAGGCGCAGCACCCATGGTCGACCACGACCAACGGAGCCCACACTTATTTAAATTGACTATTATATATATACTTAATGCAATTCATGGTTTTTCTCCATTATTATTGTACTGCTGCCGCAAGGACAACAAATTTCATGATATATGTCACTGATATTAAACCTGATTCTGATTCTGATTCTGGAGTATTCAAAAAAGATAGGTCCACAAGTTAAAGCCTAACATTGGGACCATGTTCTATTTGATGACATTATCTAGGAACTTGTCTAGGGGGGCTGATAGCCGGTAAGAGGATCTCTTGTAAGTGGAAGATTTTCAGAGCCATCGTTTAGACAGCTACCTTTAGACCTTTAGACAGGTAGGATTAGAGAACCCTGGCTGATGAAGGATATTGAGGCTTTGATCAGGAAAAGGAAGGAAGTTTATGTCAGTGATCAAGCAAATCCTTTGAGGGGCATAAAAGATGAAGGAGCACATTCAAGGGGAAATGAGGAGTGCAAAAACAGGGGTGAGCTATTCTTGGCAGCATAACCCTAAAAGTTTCTATTTTATAATAGTATATTCTGAGCAAAAATGTAACAAGAGGGATAATTGGTTCCCTTAAAGCAGGGGTGTCAAACTCATTTTAGGTCACGGGCCGGATTGAGCAAAATACAGCTTCATGCGGGCCGGATCAGTCGGACGTGTGCGAACGCAGATTTCGTTGCCTCTGTTTTTTCAGCCTGCTCTCATGTGTCTCAGTCTCTGCTATAACTACAAAGTGTTTCACTTTACAAATTCCGTTTCTTATGAAGAAGACTGCCGAGCAAGACTGCCGAATAAACACTAAAAACCCTGAAAACCTGGTACCTGAATAAACTCAGCATTAGCCATATCATACGCCATAGGCGCTTTGATTACTGGGGCCAGCTTTAATAGTAATTAGATATTATCTCGCGGGCCAAAGATAATTCCACCGCGGGCCGGATTTGGCCCGCGGGCCTTGAGTTTGACATATATGCCTTAAAGGATCAAAGTGGTTGTTTATGTGTGGGAGATGAACAAGGTCCTCAATCAATATTTCACATCTGTAACTGCCATGGAGACGGGTAGAGAAGCCAGGGAACACAGGAAAAAGAACAATGGTGCCCTGAAACGTATTGATGGTACGAAAGTGGAATTCTAGTGATCATGTGATCTCGTGGTCGTGGATTTATGGAATCCGTTGCCACATGCAGCTGCGGAGGCCCGATCATTGAGGGAGCTTAAGGAGGAGATTGATAGGTTTCTAATTAGTCAGGGTATCAAGGAATATGGGGAAAAAGCCGGAAATTGGAACTAGATGGGAGAATAGTTTAGCTCTTGGTGGAGTGGCAGAGTAGACTCGATAGGCCGAATGGCCTACTTCTGCTCCTTTGTTTTGTGATCTTGTGATGTGCAGCATAAAGATGGATAAATCCTTGTGGCCTGACCAAATGCATTCTCGGATATTGTGGGAAGCGAGGGAAGAAGAGAGCTTTGTATTTTTGTTGCCAATGGGTGAGGTACTGGAAGATTGGAAGGTGGGACAAGTTGTGTTTTTCTTTAAGAAGGCTGTCTGTAAAGACAAGGCAGGAGATGTCAAATCGGTGAGGCGATCATCAATGGTGAGAAAGACACTGGTGGGATCTACATGCAACTAGAGAGGCAAGGACATACGGTATTAATGACAGACTGCATGGCTTTGTGTGTGGGGAATAATGGCCCAGAAATCTGATTGAGTTCTTTGAACAGGTATCCGGGAGGAGGACTAGGTGGTAGCCTTTATCTGAATAGACTTCAGCAAAGTTTTTGCCAAGGTCCTAGGTATATGGCAGATTGGTCTAGGAGTTAAGGTCACATGAATCCAGAATGAACTAACCAGCTCGATACAAAATTGGCTTAGATAAAGGAGCTAGATGTTGGCAGTGGAGGGTTGTTTATCAGATTGGAGGTTTCTAACACGTGCCGTGCCACAGGGATCAGTGCTGGGTCATATATATTAATGACTTGGATGATAATGAAGGTGTACACACAATGTGCTGTGCAAGTCGGGCAGCTTCCATGGATGGACATTTTGACTGGAAAGGAAGGTGGAAGAAGTCAGAAAAAGTCAGTACAAGGTGGCAGGAGATAGGCGAAACCAGGAGAGGGGGAGGGGGGGACGTGAAGAGCTGGGAAATTGATTGGTGGATGAGATAAAGGGCTGGAGAACGGGAATCTGATAGGAGAGGACAGAAGACCATGGAAGAAAGGGAAGGGGAAGGAGCACCAGCAGAAGGTGATGGGCAGGTAAGAAGAGAAGGTGTGAGAGGGAAACAAGAATGGGGAAAGGTGAAGGAGTGGGGGGGGGGGGGTGGTAATTACCAGAAGTTTGAGAAATCAATGTTCATGCCATCAGGTTGGAGGCTACCCGAATGGAAAATAAGGTGTCAGTCGTCCAACCTGAGTGTGGCCTTATCAGGATGGTAGTGGATGCCGTGGACTGTCATTTTGGAATGGGAATGGGAAGAAGAATTGACATGGGTGGCCACCAGGAAATCCAGCTTTTTGTGGTGTTCAGAGGGAAGGTGCTTAGTAAACTGGTCTCCCAATCTACGTCGGTTCTCACCGATATACAGGAGGCCACACTGGCAGCACCGGATACAGCAGACGGCCCCAGAAGACTCGCAGATGGAGTGTCACCTGAATTGGTTAATTATTGTTTAACATAAGTCATTGATCATTTAGATTTCCTTGTATTTGTCTCGAGGGTCTCGCTCTTTGTAACGCAGTCTCCTGGTGCTTTCTGTTTAAGATTGTTCAGACAAGTTTGGTGATTCAGTGCTACTTGCATTATTTAAGTGGATGCCTGATTAGCGCTAATCACAGGGTCCCAGTTTAGAGAATGTTACTTCTTGCGGTGTCACTCTGCAGAGCCTCAGCTGTTGTTTTGGAAATATGATGGATAAACTCCCGTTGTGTATCCGCATTGGAGTCTGTCTTTACTCCACACTTGGGTTCTGGTTTTGCCAGCACACACCATGACACCGAAGTAGGCTGTCACAGGTACTACAGTTCCAGATTAACAGGAACTTAACTCAGACAAGTACGAAGTGATGCATTTTGGAAATTAATCCAGGACAGAGCTTATATGGCAAATAAAAAGGGCTCTGTAAAATGATATAGAACAGAGAGATCTGGTTTCCTGAAAGTGGCAAAGCAGACAGACAAGTTGGATGGGAAGACTTGGGATGTCACGCTTCAGTTGAATACGATACTGATGATGCCGTGTGCAGTTCTAGCCATCGTGCTACAGGAAAGATGTGATTAAATTAGAAGGGCTTCAGAAATGATTAACAAGAATGTCACAGGGACTGGACAGCAGGAGACAGCAAATAGGTAAGAATTATTTTCCCTACGGTAAACGAGGCTGAGAGGTGGCCGTATGGAGGTTTATACAGGCATGAAGAGTGTGGATAAGATGGATGTCACAGTCTTTTTCCCAGGGTAGGGAAATCTCAAGCCAGGGGGCATACGTTTAAGTGAAAGGAGAAATGTTTTAAAGTGGATCTGAAAGGCAAGTTATTCGCACAGACCAAGCTGCCAGTTGAAGTGGTAAAAGTAGATGTGATTACAATGCTTAAAAAATATATATTTGGAGAGATTCATGGACAAAACCTAGGGGTATGGGGAAAGCTCAAGAAAGCACTGTCATCAGAACGATATGGTGGCCTGAAAGCCGGTGGCCGTGTAGAATGACTCTTGCACCTTGGCTAACATACCAGTACCACTGTTAAAGAAATCACAATGAATTCTCTGTGTTCTATTCGGAGAGGGGCGGAAGGAGTCTCGGCTATCTCTGCAGTGCTGAGAGGTAGAAAGGGAAGGTGGAAAACATGTGCCAGCCCACAATGAGAGATCAATGGCGGAGAGAGCCGGCAACTTTAAATTTGTGGCCATTAGCGTATCAATGACCCATCCTGAGCCCAGGACATAAATGAGTCAGCATCAACATTTTTACATTATTAGGAGGTTAAGGAAGTCTGTCTTTCATTGAACACTCTAACAAACTTCTACAAATGTCCTGTTGAAGGTATCCCTACTGGTAGCATCATATTCTGGTATGGAAATTCGAATGTACAGGAATGAGAGAAGCTGCAGAGAGTAGAGGACTCAACCCAATACATCATGGGCACATCCCTCGACACTATCAACAGTATTTACAGGAGGTACTGCCTCGTGTAGGCAATATCTATCATTATTGATCCCCACCATCCTGGCCATGCTATCATTAGGCTATCATGCCACCATCAGGCTGGAGATACAGAAGCCCGAAGTCCCTCACCACCAACAGGTACTTCCCTTCAGCCATTTGGTTTTTCCATCAATTGGCACAACCTTAAAAACTTCAGAATCAGGTTTAATATCACCGGCATACGACGTGAAATTTGCTGTCTTGCTGCCGCAGTACATTGCAATGCATGATAAGAGAGACTGAAGGTTACAGTAAGAAGTATATATAAAAAAAATAAATTAAATGATTCGTGCAAAAATAAAGGAAAAGTACTGAGGAATTGTTCATGGGTTCACTCATTGTCCATTCAAAAATCTGATGGTGGAAGGGAAGAAGCAGTTCCTGAAACGTCGGGTGTGCGTCTTCAGACTCCCATACCTCCTTCTTGATGGTAGCAATGCCAAGAGGTTTCAAAAGTTTCAAAGGTACATTTAATGTCAGAGAAATGTATACAATACACATCCTGAAATGCTTTTTCTTCGCAACCACCCACAAAAACAGGAGAGTGGCCTCAAAGAATGGATGACAGTTAAATGTTAGAACCCCAAAGCTCCCCCAGCTCCCCTCCCTCCCGCACATAAGTGGCAGCAAAGAACGCTTCCCCCTCCCCCCACCAGCAAAAGAAAGCATCGGTACCACCACCGAGCACTCAAGCATGAGCAAAGCAACAGCAAAGACACAGACTTGCAGTTACCCCAAAGACTACGTGTTCACCCAGTATTTGACATACCACAGGCTCCCTCTCCCTAATAAACGAGAAAGAGACGTTTCCATTTCACAGCAAGAGGGGAGACATAACAAACAATTTGCTGGTTTACAATGTTAAAAGTCCATTGCATGGCTTTTTCCGAGCTCTGTGCCCAAAGATCTCAGGTCTCTGGGCACACATCTTCCATCTCCAATGACACACTGATCTCGTGCAGAGGCATCAAGCTCCAATCCACCCATCTCCACAGCCATGAGATCCCAGGCCTCCGAAGGTGAGTGTAGCTCTTAGGCCGAGGCCTTGACGTGCCGAACAACGGCCAGTTGTGAAACCACAAGAGCGGGTCCCATTCCCGCAAAGAACCTTAGTCAACATGTAACTCCAGGTCATGGTCTTCAAAAGAACCCTTAAAGGGAAAAATAGAGATATTTAAGAAGGAAATAGAGCTGTTTCCAAAGACGCAAGCAAAGGAGTCGTCGTTAGGCGCCATTAACTCTCCCAAGAGGGCATGTCCTGGGTGATGAGGGTCTTTAATGATAGATGTCACCTTTTTGAGGCATCACTCTTTGAAGTTGGCCTGGGGAGGCTAGTGACCATGATGGAGATAGCTGGGTTTACATCTTTCTGGAGCTTTTTCCAATCCTGTGCAGCAGCCCCCATCCCCCCCCCCCCCCCCCCCCATACTAGATGGTGATGCAACTACTTAGAATGTTCTCCACGGTACATCTGTAGAAATTGCCAGTGTCTTTGGTAAAATACCAATTCTTCTCAAGCTCTGAATGAAATATTTGTAGATGCTATTGTGCCTTCACTGTAACTGCATCAATATGTTGGGTCCAGGATAGATCCTCAGAGATGTTCACGCCCAGGAACTTGAAACTGCTCACCCTTGCCACTTCTCATCCCTCAATGAGCGTTTCTGTGTGCTTCCCTCTTCTTGCCCTTCCTGAAGTCCACGATCATTCCTTGGTCTTACTGTCATGTGCAAGGTTGTTGTGCGACACCACTCAACCAGCTGATCTCGCTCGCTCCCATACGTCTCCTGGTCACCATTTGGAATTCTGCCAACAATAGTTGTGCCATCGGCAAACTTACGGACGGCATTTGACCCGTGCCTAGCCACACAGTCATGGGTGTAGAGAGAATAGGGCAGTGGGCTAAGCACGCATCCACGTGGTGCATCACTTCTACGCTTTAACAAAACTATGACTACTCTGATCACTTTGCATTAAAATGGACTTTTTTTTTGTTCTAGTGCTTTTTTCCTTGTAAAATTTGTGCATAATTAATGTTCAGTTTATGTTTTTCTTGGGAATGCTGCTTATGTGATGCTGTGTGTCTGGGCTCTTCATTGTACCTGTGCTTACGACGATAAACTTGACTTTGCCTTGGCGTTCACTGAAATATTACCAGTACCATCCATACGAAGCACCGATGAGTCACAACTCCAGAAATTTAAATGACATTGAAGAGGCCGGCGGTTTGCACATCAGTAAATTTTACACTACTCTTGGGTTGTCGGTGATATTCCACTATCTGTTAACATTGCCAAAGTACAAAGTACTCGAGTTTTTAGGGTCTTGTGGTCACCAGTGTTTGCCTCTCAACTCATTGTGGCACAGCTGATGGAGTCATTACCTCTCAGCTGATGTGACCCGGGTTCCATCCTGCACCTCAGGTTCTGTCTGTGTGGCGTCCGCGCGCTCTCCCTGTGACTGTGTGTGCCTCCCCTGGGTGTTCAGGGCACGTCGACAGTATACAGCCTGAAACTCGTCCTCTTCACAGACATCCACCAAACAACAAAACCCCACAGAATAATTGAAACACTGGAAGTCCGGTGTTCATCCCTCCCCCTTTGCACGAGCGGAAGAAAAGGCATCGACCCCCCCCCCACTTCAACCCCACCCGTGTCAGCGAAAGCGCCAAACCCCTCCCCACTCCGTGAGCAGCAGCAGAAGCATCGATGAGTCCACCGATCCAGAGTCCATCAAACTGCAGTCCACACGCCAGACCTTCAGTATCTGCGACAGTCTCTCTCTCTCCGGCAAGGCCGAGGGAGCTCACTCCTATAACGACGAGAGCAGACATACGCAACTCCCTATTCCGATGTTGCAGTCTTTGGCATTGCTTCCCCAAACCCACTTTGTGCTGCAGATTTGCAGAACGGAGAGTCGCTGGTCTCCGGTCCCGTTGCTGCAGGAGCGATCTCCCTCGATGGGGAGAGAGAGAGAGCCTGCTGAGATACCGAAGTGCTGGTTTTTCAGCTGCGGGTTTTGATGGACTCTGGAAGGTCTCTTTGGGAGGCTTTTGCTATTTCTTGTGTGGTGGAGGGGTGGGGTGGGTCAGTGCTTCTGCTGATCTTGCAATGGGATTCTGATGTTCCTGTCATTCATTTTACAGGGTTTCTTGTTTCATTGATGTCTGTGAAGAGTAAGAATTTCAGAGTGCATACTGTATACAATCCCTGATATTAAATTGAACCATTTGAATTTTGAAAATATACGCAAAAGATTCTGCAGGTGCTGGAAATGATGCTTGCACCAAAATGAACTTTTTATTTGTTCCTATAGCTGGCTCGACATAGCATTGTGGGCTGAAGGGCCTGTTCCTATGTTGTACTGCGCTATGTTCTTTTAGTAGAATTCTTTCGTCTAAAAGTCGTGTGTAATTTCTGGTTATGACTTTCTTGCGAATGCTCCTTATCTGATGCTATGTACCCGTGATCCTGCTGCAAGTCAATTTTTTCATGGCACCTGTGCACGCGTGTTCTTCGCAGACAACAATAAATTCGACTTTGACTTTGAAGCGGGGGTGCAGTCAAATGGTGGCTCAGACAGCAAAGCCTTGAACGAATAGATTAAGAAATCTGGAGATGGGCGGTGGACGGTCGGTGAGTTCCATGCGCTGTGTGGCTTGTTCCTGTGTTGTGGCTCTGGGGCTGTAACCACAGTCAGCGTGCTTCGGATTAATTTAACAGATTTGAAGCAAAGCCCCTGTGGGACATTAGGACCTCCTGCCTGGTTGTCATCTGCCTCTCTCTCAGCGCTATGACTATGAGTTTGGCATCATACATTATTGACAACCTTTGCTGAGATATGGGACATGATAGACTGTCGCTATATTGGGACCCTCTGTCCTGTTGCTATGATGAAACACACAGCTTCTCTGGGAGACGGGTACTGATATTGGTTTACTTCGTCGCGCGTACTCGCAGTTCTGCAAGCTATCCATAACCAATCATTTCAAAGCCTAAGTGCTTTGAGATGGTACAAAGAACACAGAACATCATATTACAATAACACTTACAGAGAAAACGCTGTGCATTATTCAAAAAGGTGCAAGGGCAATGAGAAGGTAGATAGTGAGGTCAAGAGTTCCCCTTCATTATACAAGAGGTCTGTTCAGGAGGCTTAAAACAGCAGAATAGAAGGTGTCCTTGAGCCAGATCATGCATGTGTTCATGCTTTTGTATCTCTGCCTGGTGGAAGTGGAGAGACCAGAGAATACCCAGGGTGGGTGGGTCTTTGATTATGCCGGCTGGTACTAATTCTGTGTAGTTTTGCTTTGCTGTGCTCAGTGTGTCCTCCAGTGTCTGAGATCAAGGAGCCAAACAAAATCAAGAATCTGCAGATGCTGAAAATGTGGAACGATAATAGAAACCGGCGGAGGTCAGGTAGCATCTGCGGAGGGAAAGCAGTTCATATTTCAGGTCCGGGAAGATGCCGAAGGCTTTGCTCCATTTCCATTGACAAAGGAGCGAAGCGACAGATCCGTGGCGGCAGAGCTCGGGCCCGAGAGCGAGGAACGAGCCAACGGTTGGCCAATTTAAGTGCTGGGCCAGATTGGAAGGGTTGGGTGTAAGCCAAATCGAGGTGGTGGGGCCTGTGTCGGAGAGCGAGGAATGACTGATTTAAGGGCCGGGCCAGATCAGAAGGGTCAGGGTTGTCAGGGCCGGAGGTGAGAGATGGGCAGGCGTTCAGCTTGCTGCTCGTGATGTTTACTCACTTCTGTGCTGAACTGTGCCTGCAACTAACGGACCAGCCGCAGTGATGACTGGCTCTGTGGCTGTGAACTCACGTTCGTGAACTTCGGTTCTGAGTGTTATTTGCTTGTGTTATTTTGTGTGTACATAATAAAGAACTTCATTTCCCAGGGAGCAAGGTGGGCAGTTCGCCCTGGAACTGGAAGTGATGCTGGCGAGCTGGTCACATGTGCTCAGAGTGTGACGCTAATGGCATTCTGTAAATAAATTGTATTAGCGTTTACTCATGTTAAGTTTGTTCTCATTAAGAACAGACATTACATGGTGTCAGAGGTTGGCATGAGCTTTATTCATTCAGCCCATCGAGCTTTCTCTACCATCCCATCATGGCTGATTTATTATCCTTTTCAATCCCATTTCCCCATAACCTTTGGTGCCCTAACTAATCATGCGTCTGTCAACCTCTGCTTTAAATATACTCAATGACATGGCCTCCACAGCCACCTGTGGCAATGAATTCCATAGAATCTACAGCCATTCTCTGGCTGAGGAAATCTCTCCTCATCTCTATTCTAACTGGATGGCCCTCTATTCTGAGTCTGTGCCCTCTTGTCCAAGGCCTAACCACGACAGGAACTACCTTCCCCCACAACCACTCTATCCACGCCGTTCAATATTCGATGAGTTTCAATGAAATCCTCCCTTTCATCTAAACCCCAGCGAGTGCAGGCCCAGAGCCGTCAAGCGCTCCTCGTGAAGTAACCCTTTCATTCCAAAAATCATTCTCATGAGCCTCCTCTCCAATGGCAGCAGGCAAGGGGCCCAAAGCTGCTCACAACATTCCAAGTGCAGTCTGACCAACAACTTCTAAAGCCTCAGCATTACATCCTTGTTCTTATATTCCAATCCCCTTGAAGTGCGTACTAACTTTGCATTGATCTTCCTCATCACCAACTCAACCTGCAAGTTAACATTTAGGAAGTCCTGCACAAGGACTCCCAGGTTCCTTTGCATCTCTGTGTTTGCACTTTTCTCCCTGTTTAGAAAATAGTCTAGGCCTTTATTTCTTCTTCTGAAGTGAATGGCCATACACTTCCCTACACTATACAGAATTGCTCCTGCAACTTCTTTGCCTATTCTCCAAATCTGCAGAAGTCTTGTCCTCCTGTAGATTCCCTGTTTTTCAACACTACCTGCCCCTCCACCTCCCTTCATATCCTCCGCAAACTTGGCCGCAAAGCCTCTCCCCATTCACTATATCCAGGGCTTTCAGTATCTGGTAGGTTTCCATAACATCCCCCATACCTTGTCCTTCTCAATTCCATCAAGTGCAGGCCCAGGGCCATCATACTCTCCTCATACGTTAGCAGACCTGACAATGAAAGTGTGTTTGTGTATATAGTACATACATGGCTGTGGAGGTGCCTGATTGTACATATGAGTGCCCATTTGTATGTCTCTCTGTCTGTGTCTTTGTGTAACCACAGGCATATTCATTTACTCATTGAGGTACAGTGCAGAATTGCCCCTTCCGGCTCTTTGAGCCGTGCCGTCCAGCAATCCACGATTTAATCTGAGCCTAACCATGGGACAATTTACAATGACCAATTAACCTACCAATTAGAATGTCCTTGGATTCTGGAAGGAAACTGGACTACCCAGAGGAAACCGACATGGTCACAGGGAGAATGTACGCACTCTTTACCAGCAGGACGGGAATTGAACCCGGGTCACTGGTACAGTAAATTATTGTTCTAACCACTATGTTGCTGCACCCATATGTCTGTAAGTCTGTGTCTGTGTGTACACCGGCACATGGGTGTGTGTGTGTGTGTGTGTGTGTGTGTGTGTGTGTGTGTGTGTGTGTGTGTGTGTGTGTATGTGTGTGTGTGTGGGTATGTGTGTGTGTGTGTGTGTGTGTGTGTGTGTGTGTGTGTGTGTGGGTATGTGTGTGTGTGTGTGTGTGTGTGTGTGTGGGTATGTGTGTGTGTGTGTGTGTGTGTGTGTGTGTGTGGGTATGTGTGTGTGTGTGTGTGTGTGTGTGTGTGTGTGTGTGTGTGTGTGTGAATCTATGTGTGGGTATGTGTGTGTGTGTGTGTGTGTGTGTGTGTGTGAATCTATGTGTGGGTATGTGTATGTGTGTGTGTGTGTATGTGTGTGAGTGTGTGTGTGTGTGTGGGTGTGGGTGTGTGTGTGGGTATGTGTATGTGTGTGTGTGTGTATGTGTGTGAGTGTGTGTGTGTGTGTGGGTGTGGGTGTTTGTGTGGGTGTGTGTCTGTGAGTGAAATGTGTGTGGATATATGTGTGCGTGTGTGTGGATATATGTGTGTGTGTGTGTGTGTGTGTGTGTGTGTGTGTGTGGATGTGTGTGTGTGTGGGTATGTGTGTGTGTGGATGTGTGTGTGTGTGTGTGGATATATGTGTGTGTGTGTGTGTGTGTGTGTGTGTGTGTGTGTGTGTGTGTGTGTGGATATATGTGTGTGTGTGTGTGTGTGTGTGTGTGTGTGTATGTGTGTGTGTGGATGTGTGTGTGTGTGGGTATGTGTGTGTGTGTGTGTGTGTGTGTGTGTGTGTGGGTATGTGTGTGTGTGTGTGTATGTGTGGATGTGTGTGTGTGTGTGGGTGTGGTGTGTGTGTGTGGATGTATGTGTGGGTATGTGTGTGTGTGTGTGTGTGTGTGTGTGTGTGTAGATGTGTGTGTGTGTGTGTGGGTGTGTGTGTGGGTATGTGTGTGTGTGTATGTGTGTGTGTGTGTGGGTATGTGTGTGTGTGTGTGTGTGTGTGTGTGTGTGGGTATGTGTGTGTGTGTGTGTGTGTGTGTGTGTGTGTGTGGGTATGTGTGTGTGTGGATGTGTGTGTGTGTGGGTATGTGTGTGTGTGTGTGTGTGTGTGTGGGTATGTGTGTGTGTGATGTGTGTGTGTGGATGTGTGTGTGTGTGTGGATGTGGTGTGTGTGTGGGTATGTGTGTGTGTGTGGGTGTGGTGTGTGTGTGTGGATGTATGTGTGGGTATGTGTGTGTGTGTGTGTGTGTGTGTGTGTGAGCTTACACAAGGCAGTTATGCAGGCACGATGGTAGAAATTTCAATATGAACACAGAATTATACACAAGGAAGTGGGAGCAACATAAGACCTCGATTGGTTCTAATCAAGGACACTTCCAGATCTCTGTACTGCCTGGGAGGGACAGGAAAGGAAAACTGTGATCTTGTTCCTCAGTCTCATCGTGAAAGGGTTAAGTGCTGTGGAACAGTGGGAGCCAACAGACCTGCACTCTGCCTCACCTCCTTTCAAACAGCAGTCAATAAGAAATTCATGAAGCGCAGTTTAACGTGCGTCTATTTGCTCGCATTGCCTCCCCAGTGTATGGTGTCTTTTATTGATGACCCAGCTGACTGAAAGCGGCCGGGAGAAAGAAGCATTAGATCACAAACCGAGGCAATGCGCTGGAGTTGAAAGCAGCTTGCAAGTCAGTCTGCATTCTCATCAGGGTGCCTGGGCAGAGGGAGCTGGGGACTGTGCTGACGTGGCGCACCTCCTCTGGGTCAGGCAGAAGTCATAGTGACCACCAGGGCCAGCCTCATTCAGGAGTTTCTAAAAAGCCTGGGCCTTTGATGAGAAGCCCCAGCTTTTTGCTGTAATGACATTGCTAGCTGCATTTTGCTGAGTTGTCACTACACAAGGCTGTCACTAACCCAGTTCTCCACAGGCATTCTGCCCCCTTTTATCTCCATTCCCTTTCCATTCAGTCATCTCTCCGGCTGTCACTCGGCATTAATCAGGTACGTGAAGTGACTGGAAAAGCTGGGCTTGTCCTCCTCCGAGCCGAGAAGGTTAAGGGGAGATTTAAGAGAGGTGCCCAAACAGTATGCAGGCTTCTGATAAGACTACGTAAGGAGAAACAGCTCCCAGTGGCAGGATGGTAAGGAGAACCCGGCTAACAAGCAAGGGAAGAGGGGAGGGGAATTATTTCACAGTCGGAGTTCCACTACTCAGTGCCTAAAAGTGTGAGGGAAACAGGTTCAGTGATCACTTTTATTAGGAATTCGGACAAGGGATAATCATAGAGGATAGTTATAGAACCATACATTGTGGAAACAGGTACTGAAAACATCTGGCTTGGCCTTTCAAAGAGGTATCATGGAATTACTGACCCAAATACCCCATGTCCGTGTCCAACACCAATACACTTGACTACAACATTCATCCAGTTCCTTTCTGAATGTTTTTTCCCCCATTATTTCTTTCCAAACCCCTTCATGCTGTCCCTGTGCACACGTTGACCGCCATATTCCCGTTCCCTCGGATCTACACGACAATAGGTCAGTCTGCAACTTTGGTACTCCAAAGCCCACACATTCCTGCTTCCCAGCAGGACCCAGATTATGAGCCTGTCCCCTCCTGACCCCAAAATGTTCGGAAACAACAGCTTTCAGAATGAAAGTAAGTCCATAGACACATAGTAGCCCATAGCCAGAGCAGGCCCACTGCCCCAGCCTCACCGCAGCAAGGGACGGAGCAGACATGGCAGAGCAGTGAGCAGACAGACCGGCCCAAACCTCGCCTCCGGTCCCGACACACTGCCTTTTCAATCCACCTGGCCCACCATTTAAACCTTCTAAACATCAGTTTAAGGTGAGTGTGACAGCTTACCGGCAGTTTGAAAGGCACAAAGTAGAACTAACAACATTACTAATAACACCTTTACTGAAGTAAATTGTGGTAAACTATCACCGCAAACAACGAAGAGACGAGGAAGATGAAGCGAATTCGGGAGATGAGTTGCAAAATGGACCCAGATGGAGTTGGAGCGCGTGGTTCAGAGAGGAGGAGTCGAGGCAGAGGAGCTTCGATGCCCGTTCCACTGGCCCGGGTGTGAGGTTGGATCCCTCTGGGCGATGAGTCAATTTGGAGTGATCGAGGGCAGCTTCAGGCTAGGCCACGAGATCCGGGCACAGAGCGAGCCGGTGAGCAGCCTGGTCTAGGCCTGGAGCCTTTCGCTGCAGCAGTGCCCAGTCCTAATGCAAGGTATGATCAGCTGCTTCGGCAATTTAAACGCCGAAGACTGAACGCAGATTTAAACGCAGACAGACTGGAAAGACGGGCTGTCAGGATTGGAGACAAGAGTTGAGACGTTTTCTCTCCCGCGATGTTCACTCCTCCCTCCGTGGCACTGAGGCTATGAGACGGCCCCGGCCACTGTGCTTCATGTCTGTGAGCTGACGGCGATTTGCCCCGCTAATATGGTGAACTGATACCGAGGCTCTTGGCCTACTCCAGGCTGCTCTGGGAATTCGGATCTAAGGACTCCATTTCGTTCGGAATGCTGTTGAGCACTTCTGTTTTTTCCATGATTTGTGTTTCTTTCTCTCTTTCCTAGCAATCAGGTGTTAATCTTGTTTTTAGGGCACTTTGTGACAAATCTCAAGGTTGTATAATTTATACATCCTTTGATAATAAATGTACTTTGAAACTTTGAAACATCGGGTCATTCCTCACTCTAAGACCCAGGCCCTACTGCACTGATACACTCTGGGCCTGAACCCCGCCACCCCGTCCTGACCCATAGGCAGCCTTTCCAATCAACCAATCAGACCTCACTCTCTGTTTAGGTGGAATGGGCTCAGAACCTCCTCTGCCCCGACTTTTCTCTGCTTCACGCGCCCCGACTCCGACTCAACCATGTTTCGACCTCACTTTGGCCACTTCTCCTCAACCCCGGTCCAACTTTGCCTCGCAGCCGCATGCCTCGGCCCTCGAGTCAGCCTCGCCTTCGTTACCTCTTCATTGTTTGCCGTGATCGTTTACCATAATTGTTTTTTTTTCAGAAAAAGTGTTATTAATAAAGTATTACATGGCATTTCTTGCTTTGGGAACCACCAGAAAGTTGTTGTTGATCTTCAGCAGTGCTTTCTTCAAAACTATCATTCTTACATCTCTTCAGAGATGTTCCACATTTCAACCACCCAATGATGCCAGTCTATAAGCCAGTTCTTAGTAATGGCAAACACGAGGAAATCTGCAGATGCTGGAAATTCAAACAGCAACACACAGGACAGACTGTGAGATCAGACAAGGTCTCTAACTAGTCCTGACGAAGGGTCTCGGCCCGAAACGTCGACAGCGCTTCTCCCTATAGATGCTGCCTGGCCTGCTGTGTTCCACCAGCATTTAGTGTGTGTTGTTGTTTTTATTAGTGGCAGTAACTTTAAATTCCTTGTTGTTATCATATCAGAAGATGTGTCCTCAGACCAGCATGTAAGTGCCATCACAAGGAAGGAAGGAGGGCATAACAGCACCTCTAATTTCTTAGTAGTTTGCACGAATTTGGCATGTCACTTAAACTTTTAGTAAACTTCCACAGGTGCAGAGGGGAAAATATCCTAACTGGTTGTCTCACAGACCAGTATGGAAAGAGCAATGCCCAGGAACCGAAAGGTTTGCAGAGAGTGGTAGATGCAGTCCAGTCCACTACAGGCAAGGCCCTCCCTACCAATAAGCACATTTGCAAGGAGCAACAAGAAAGCAGCATCCTTCATCAGGGACTGCTCTCCTCTTGTTACTAGCATTGAGAAGAAGGTGCAGAAACATTAGGCCCCACACCACCAGCCACCAGGTTCAGCAACAGTTATTACCCTACAACTATCGGACTCCTGAACCGGCATGGATAACTTCAGTCATCGCAACTCTGAACAATATACAATATACTCTGAACAATTAACAA
This sequence comes from Hemitrygon akajei, assembly GCF_048418815.1. Lineage (NCBI taxonomy): Eukaryota > Metazoa > Chordata > Chondrichthyes > Myliobatiformes > Dasyatidae > Hemitrygon > Hemitrygon akajei. The sequence goes on from NC_133139.1 coordinate 80,122,249, forward strand.
TATTGTTAATGCAAATATGAGCAGTAATCATGTGGCAGCAACTAAATGCATAAAAGCATGCAAATATGATCAAGATGTTCAATTGTTGTTTACGCCAAACATCAAAATGGAAAAGAAATGTGATCTAAGTTGGTGCCAGATGGGTTGGGTTGAGTATCTTGGATCACCTAGGATTTTCACACCCATCAATTTCTAGAGAAGAGGTTCTCAACCTTTTTTATGCCACGGAACAATACCATTAAGCAAGGGTTGAGAACCCCTGCTCTAGAGTTTACAGAGAATACTGTGAAAAATAAAGTGATGTCCAATGAGTTGCAGTTTCATGGGTGAATGCATTTTATTAACGAGAGAGGTCAGGGAAGAATGGCTAGACACGTTCAAGCTGACAGGAAGGTGATAGTAACTGTAATAACCATGCATTACAAAAGTGGTGTGCAAGAGAGCTTCACTGAATGCACAACACGTCAAACGTAGAAGCGCATGGGCTACAGCAACAGAAGACCATAAACGCCTCCTGTACCTACTGAAGTGGCCACTGGTCTACTGTATATAATGCTGCGTTCTTTGCCAACCTTCTTCACCGTCCACAATTCCACCAACCAACAAACTTACCGACCTACGCATCCACGTTTTCATCATGGTCAAACATCACGAACAACTGAGGTCCCAGCACCACTCCCTGTGGAAGACGACTGTTCATGGATTGTCTCCAGAACAACATCCTTGCACCACCGCCACTCTTTTCTAGGGACAAGCAAATTCTAAATCCAATCTACCCGGTCACATGGATCTCAAACATCTTAAAAATCTGGACCTGCCAACCATGAAGGACCTTGCCAAATACCTTACGAAAATCTATGTAGACAGCATCCGCTGCCCTACACTCATCCATCACCTCTCTCACTTCCTTAGAATGGGGATGGTTTGGAACTTGGCAATGAGGTTAAAGGTCAGCTTTGATCTTATGGAGTGGAAAAATCTGACATAATGGGTCAAAGTGTCCTGCTTCTCTCTCTATCATCTTAAGTTTAGTTTATTTATTATTTCAGCATTAGTTTTTGGAGTTACAACACACGACATTAAGACCATTTGAAACTCATCAGGTTTTGCGAACAGGATCTTTCCATTCCGGTCGTAAGAAGTCGCTGGGCTGAAATCAAAGGCTGGGGAAGCAGGGAGAGGGTGGAGGGTTCTGCTGATCCTGAGGTGAGATGTTTACACACCATTAGCCTTTTCATTATCAGGCCTCAGATAGAGGCTTCTAAGATCTGTAAAGAAAGCTCATAAGACAGGCACTGTTCCATAGGATGCCCACGGCAAAACTTCATCAGAATAAAAATTAGAGGGAACTAATTTTTTGACACATAGAAGTAATGTACAGGAACCAAGGTTTTACTCATCTATACATCACTTTCTTCGTTGATGTATTCCTTGTTGGGCTGTAAATTAATTATAAAGGATTTTTTTTAACTAACATGCTGTCAGTAATTAACTGATTGGTGTTGTGCAAGATGTTGGTCACATCATTTCCACAGACTATGACAGGGGAGCTACATTAGCATCAGAGGGGTACCATGACTGGGAGTGCCTGGTCCCACTCCCCTGGGGAATGACCACAAAGCAGAAAGGGAGAATGTTCTTCAACAATGGGCCCAAAATGGGCAACGGACACCAACATGTGGAGGAATTCAACAAGTCAGGCAGTGCAGAGGAAGAAACAGTCAATGCTTTGGGCCAAGACCCTTCATCGGGATTGTCCAAAATGGAGTCACGTACACTATTTAAAATGGGGTGTTGGTGGTTTTCCTAATCCATTCTCTCAACCTTATGGTGAGAGATTTGTGTTCTGTTTTCTCAGACTGACTTCAGCAGACAAACTATTGTGCCACAAGGATGCTCTGCCCTGTTAAAGATACCCAAACCTCAGGGAGGTGGTTATATCAAAGATAAAACCACCTGAAACCATACACGTACAGGAGTGCTCAGAGATGAAGTCGCTATGGGATGCACCCAATCACGCCAGCTTCCAGGATTTAGACACTCTGGTTTTCCGGAGTATGGATAGCTGCCGCTATCCATTGATCCATAGGTTTAAAGATTGTAGGCCTGCTCCACTAATTTGCAGCCACGGTTTTGGCACCAGGATTTTAGTACTTAAAGAGCACCTGAACTCAGCTCCACTTTAGCTCAGTCTGCGATTACACTTTTTGGATTTCAGTCTCCTTCAGATTCTCGCCTAGCATCCAGTCAAGAAGCTTGCTCTCGTCTCAATCCCAAGATCATGCGTCAGATACTCTAGCACTTGGGTCCTTACCGTCCTCTCCTAGGCTTCTCATCACAGAAGTGAAAACCCCCACATGCAGGGTTACCCTGAGAAAAAGCAAGCGATTCTGTAATTCTGCGTGTAGGACCTCACTGTGCACAAAATCATTGCTGCAGTTAACCACATTACAATAGACACAACTTGATAGTAAATTAATTGAATAGGAAGCCATCTGGGAGAGTTTTTTTTCTTGATGTGTAATAAGGCACCAATAAATGGCAGCTCTCTCCACTCGAAACCTCCAGTAAAAGCTCAGATACCTGGTATGTGTCGGACTTGATGGGGCCCAGATAATCAGCTTTCTAGTTAATTTTCCACACATTGATATAGGAAGCCATTTGGCCCATCGAGTCAATCCTTGATCTCGGAGGAATCTGATTCCAAAACTTATTTCCATGAGTGGAGGGTTTTCAAACTGGCCGTGTGGCCTGGAAGATGTGTGCCTTTGGGGGGGGGGGGGGCTACCCCATAGATGACCCCCAGTTCCTTCAGTTGCTAACTGAAGCGTCACAGGAGACTGAAACATCGAGACAGCTAGAAGAAAGCCCCTGAACTCGAGTGATCCACTCTCTCTCTCTCTCTGATGGCGAGTGGGAGCCTGCCGGTCCTCGAGTCGGGGGTCTCGGAGAAGCAGCACGACAGATTGTAACGTCGGAACAGTGAGCTGCTGGTCTCTGCTCTCGTTTGTTGCAGGAGCGGCCTCTCTTTCCCTCGCCAGTGAGCGAGAACCGAAGTGTTGCGTCATATGGGCTGCAGTTTTTGATGGACTCTGGATCAGTGTCTCTTTGAGGGCTTTTAATATTGCTGCCATGGTGTGGGAGGGAGTTGGCACTTTTGCTGTGCAAGTGGAGGGAGGGTCTATGTTTCTGCTGCCACTCGTGCGTGGGAGTGGAGAGAAGGTGCTTTGGGGTAATGATGTATCTCTCATCCATTCATTGGGGTATTTTTGTTTTGTGGATGTCTGTGAGGAGCAAGAATTTCAGGTTGTACACTGTCTACATTCTCCAATATTAAACTGAACCATTGAAACATTTGATTTAAACCCGGAAACTTATCCTTCCCTCATTCCCAGCTCCTCCCCCACTGATCCTACCACTTACCTGCACACGGGGCCAATATGCAAAAAGGAATGAATCTCCCAACCTGCAGTCCCGCATTGGGAGCACCTGACAGGAAGCCAGCGCAGTCACGGAGAGGAAGTGCGGACTGCACACTGAGTCTCTGGCGCTGTGAGGCAGTGGTTTTACCCACAGATATAATCTCAGGCATCACCAGATTCCTCGCATACCCAGCTCACCGGTGTGAGATTCCCAAACCCACTCCTCCCCGTCCACAGTTGACTGATCACTCGGCAGCAATAGGCTATCCCTTCCCTTTCCTCCGAATTGGTGGAAAGGGATAGTTTCCATTCCAACGTTTCGGGGAAGGCTGGTGTTTGGATTTAGCCTGGGCACCGTGCAGAATAAGTGGGGTCTTAAAAGGAAAGGAGGCTCGCATTCTGCCACTCTTTTTGTAGTCTCAGGGCACGCCGGAGTGTTTCTGCAGTGTGGCAACAGCTTTAATCTCACAAATATGGCAGTCAGCATGTGCACAGCAAGATCTCACTAACAGCAAAGTGATGCAGGTTGAAATTGATAAGAGACCTGCAGTTTAAAATTGTGCCTGGAGTGGTGTGAGGTTAGGAGAAATCTCCATACACATGCAAATTTAGGAGGAAGGGAAAGATTATATATCAGAGTTGATGGAGGTCTCAGAACTTTGTGCAGTGATGTGATGGCCCATTCCACGTGGACATTCAAGGTGCTGAGCTCAAAAATCCCTCTGGCCTGCGTGGACCTGATGGATCAGATCTCCTCTTTCTACAGTGTAAATCTCCATAAATCAATTGTTTCAAACACCTTGACTGTTGAACCTCTCCATAAAACTGGCTCCAGTCAGGCCTTGGCCTGGATGCCGTTCTTAGGCATCAAGCATTAAGTCTGAGTCTTTGACCATCTCATTTCTAACAGCTGGCCCCCAGGCCTCGGGCCTGAGCCTTGCTAGAAGCCTAACTAGGCATCAGGTCCTAATACTGGTGTTTTTTAGGCCTGATCTTTCCAAGACCTCAGCCCCAGCACTTGGCCCTTTGGCCTCAGGCTTCACCTGAGCCTTTCTAAGATGGGAAGAAGGCTCACCCTCATCTTAACAGAATTTTACAGGAACACCATTGAGGGCATCCTGACAAGCTGCATCTCCATCTGTTATGGGAGCAGCAGAGCATCAGACCTTAAGTCCCTACAAAGGACTGTGAGAACTCTTGAGAGGATCAGAGGGTCTCCCTATCATCCATCAGGGACATTTATCAGGAGTACCCTGTATGCAGGGCCCTTAGTGTTATCAAGGATCCCACCCATCCATCCAGCATCCTCTTTGACTTTCTACCATCAGGTAGGAGACTCTGATGCATAAAAACAAGAATGGTCAGGCCATTAGGCTTTGTGAACTCCCAGCCGATCTCATTTGAACTATCAGCAGATAATTTGTACTCCACCCTACAATATTTAATTTATGCCCTTTACTTTGTTTATTTATGCATAATTCATTTGTAGATTTAATTCTTACTTTCCTAGGTTATTGCGTGTTATATATACTACTGTGCTTTAGATCCAGGTCCGGAGGAACATGATCTCTTTTGGCAGTGATGCACCATCAATGACTCTCGGAGGTGGGAAGTGAACGATAGGCTTTTATTAGCAGCAAAAGGGAGCACGACATCTCGGAGACTGAAGGAGGAGCAGTGCCCCAATCGCCTTTATACAGGGGTCTGTGGGAGGAGCCACAGGAGCAGTCAGCAGGGGGGGGTCTGTGGGAGGAGCCACAGGAGCAGTCAGCAGGGGTCTGTGGGAGGAGCCACAGGAGCAGTCAGCAGAGGGGCGTGTCCAGACAGGTATACACATAGCTTACCACAGGCAGCATACATGCATATAGTTAAATGACAATAAACTTGACTTGATTTGATTTATAGGCAACACTTTGGAACCATTAAGCTTCCCTGGACATGGACACTTGAGGTGTTAAGCTCAAAAATCCCACCCTAGCCTTAAATTATTGTTCTGGCTTGGACCAGATGAATCAAATGTCCTGACTGTTGAACCTTGCCATACATTGGCCCATAAAACTGGTTCCAATTGGGTCTTGGCCTGGATGCCATTCTTTGGCATCAAACATGAAGTTTGAGTCTTTGACCATCTCAGTTCCAATAGCTGGCCCCCAAGCCTCAGGCCTGGGCCTTGCTAGGCCATAGCTTCTAACATTGCAGATTTTTAGGCATGAACTTCCCAAGAGTTCAGCCCTATCACTTGGCCCTCAGGCCTCAGCATTCCAGACAGCACTTTGGGACCGTCGAGCTTCCCTGAACATCAGTCCTGGAAACAGAGATGAATAAAATAGAATCAGAGGTTTTCCATGGGTCAATATGAGTGAATAAAATGACCTAGAGCTCTAGACAGTACATATGCTACCACCTCAAATTTTAGCCCATTGACAAATGGTCAGCATGGAGCAGCTGAGCCAAAGAGTCTGCTTCTGTGGTCTATAATTCTAGGACAATAGTTCCGAGACTGCCCCACAGTTGTGAGTTGCGGTCTTGACCCCAGGAAAGACAATTAAACTGACCGCTCACTATCTCTAACCTGGAGACGCGACACAAACAGAAACAGCAGGAAGAGGGGCACGGTAGTCAGAGCTGGCGAGTTCAAAAAATCAGGGCACACTACCAGTGCCCCTGGGAAGAACCTGCGGCCTAGTACAGTCCAAGCAAGAAGCAAAATGCCATTTCCACAGCCCAGACAAATTAAACTCTATTCATGTGCAGCCTAGAAATATGAGCTATGCTTCCCTAGTCTGTCAAACCTGTGGACAGATGATGAATAATTTAGAAACTGTTAAATATTAACTCAGAATTGTGAGTTGAGGCACATAGGTTGAGAACATTGGATTTTGTGAATTTCACAGCAAGACAGTTGAATTAAAGACACACACATAAAGAATTCATGGGTTATATGGTCAACAGGTCAGGGACATGCAATCTATGATTATACTGTAAGTAAGAATAGCCACTGCTGTTAGCATTGGATGTCTCAGAGGTTTTCTGGTTGGGAAAGACAATACAAAATTAAATTCTGCACATTTTTATGTGCATTTACTCATCTTGTTTTATTTAAGTCCACCTTGAATTTGGGTTTTGACTCTTTGTCAGTGCTTGGCTCTGAGAGCTTGTTAAGTTGAGTGTGGGTCGCAAACTAATCACCGACCCTTCTTGCCCCAGTCCTCAAAAGCCTTATTCCATCTTCATGAGTTTTTTCCATGATTTATCCAAAGGTCCTGCTCCCTTTTAAACCCTTCTGACTTTCTCGAACTCCTGGCCTCCTGCATGCCACCGTTAAGCGTTAAGGTTTGTGTAGGATAAGCACGCAAACCAAGCCCAGAAGCAACTCAACAGGAGAGGCCCAGGTCTCTTCTAGGCCTCACCCTGATTTGTTATATTTTTACTTCAGTCTTGCCAGCTAGCCCTTCAAGAACCACAGACACATTACCTGAACCTTTCTAGACCTTACCACAGATTGATGGGCCTCATTAGGCAAAGCTCAGCAAGTCAAATGCAATGCTAGCAGTCACTTCAAGAGACTGGAATGTTAAAAGCAAAGATGCACTGCAAATGCTTTATAAGGCATTAGTCAGACCACACTTGGAAAATTGTGTGCAATTTTGGCCCCATATCTAAAGAAAGATGTGCTGACGCTGGAGAGGATCCAGAGGAGGTTCACAAAACTGATCCCGGGAGTGAAAATCTTAACATAAAAGGAATATTTGATGGCTCTGGGACTGTACTTGCTGGAGTTCAGAAGGTTGATCGAATACTGAAAGGCTGGATAGAGTGGTTGCGGAGAGGATGTTTCCTATAGTGGGTGAGTCTAGGGCCAGAGGACACAGATAGAGTGGTTGCGGAGAGGATGTTTCCTATAGTGGGTGAGTCTAGGGCCAGAGGGCCCAGCTTCAGAATACAAGTATATCCTTTTAGAACAGAGATGAAGAGGAATTTCTTTTGCCAGAGAGTGATCAGTTTGTGGAGTTGAAAGCCACAGATGGCTGTGGAGGCCAAGTCATTGAGTATATTTAAAGCGGCTGTTGATAGGTTCTTGCGTGTCAAAGGTTATGGGGAGAAGGCAAAAGATTGGGATTGGAAAGGACTGATGGAATGGCAGAGCAGACTTGATGGGCTGAATGAACTCATTCTGCTTATATGCCTTATTGTCTTATGGCTATCTTGGCATTCACACTCCAAAGTTCACCTACATAAAAGCTTGGAATCTCAAATGCTAAAATGTGAAGCTGGAACTGCAGCTGCAGTTGGTGGTCCATGGCATAAAAAAGGTTGGGAACCCCTGCTCTGAACCTTTCCCATCCAACACATTCATTTATATATAGTTTAAAGGTTGTAATTGTACCTGCCTCTGTCTTTGACAGCTCACCTCATAAACCCATCATCCTCTGTGTGAAACACTTTCTACTCCGGTTCCCTCTCAACTTAAGGCCATGCCCTTTAGATTTAGACTCCTCCACCCTGGGAAAAAGATTGTGACAATCCACCTTATCTGTACCCTTCATGATTTTATACACCCCCTCAGTATCAAGGGATTCTACAGATGGTGGACACCTTGACCAATACACACAGAACGCCAGAGGAACTCAGCAGGTCAGACAGCATTAATGGAGAGGAATGAACTCAATGCTTTGGCCCGAGACCTTCATCGGGACGGGAAAGGAATGTGAGAAGAAGTCAGAATAAGAAGATAAGGGAGAGGGAAGGGGAACAAGCTGGTCGGTGATAGTTGGAACCAGGTGAGGGAGAAGATGGATGGGTGAGGGAGCAGAGATGAAGCTGGGAGATATAGGGATGAAGAAGGAATCTAACAGGAGATGACAGAGGACCGTGGAGAAAGGAAAAGGGGAGGGAGGTGATGGGCAGATAAGGAGAAGAGGAAGGGTGAGAAATGGAATGGAAAAAGAGAGAAGGAGTGGGTAAGAAATAACCAGATGTTAGAGGAAATGATGGTCAGGCCATTCGGTGGAGACAGTCCAGATTGAATATGATGTGTTGCACAAGTGGTGAGGCCCCTGAAGACCCAATAGGCCTTTACTAGGCTACAGCCGTGGCTTCACAGTGCCAGAAACATGGGTTTAATCCTAACCTTTGGTGCTGTCTCTTTCACACTCTCTTTGTGACCTCATGGGCTCCCCCCCAGCCAGTGCATTACTATCAATATCCCAAAGACATGTGGTTGGTTGATTAATTGGCCGCATAAATTACCACTGGGGTGTTGGTGAGTGGGAGAATCTGGGGAGAAATGACGAGGATGCGGGGGAGGGAAACTGGTGAAAATGTGTGGCTGGTGGCAGGCATGGACTTGTTGGGCTGAATGGTCTGTTTTCCTGCTGTTCTGCAATTTATGGATTGGACTGTAGTGCAACTAGAAATCTTCCAGTTTTTTTAAATATTCTGTTTTTGCCAGTTCTTTCCTGTTGCCATTTGGACGACTTGTTCTTTTTCTCATTGGGGAGGCCGTTTGCACAATTTATCCTTTTTACATGGGGGGGGCTGATGTTCTTGTTGCCATTTGCATGATTTGCTGTTTTTTTACATGGGGGGGATTTGATTGTCTTGTTGCTGTTCGCACATTTTGTTGCTTTTATGCAAGGTGGGCTTGACGTTCTTGTTGCCATTAACGATTTTTCTGAGTGTGGAGGTGTTGATGTTTTTCTTTGAACAGCCTCCATAGTTTCCTTTGTTTCATGGCTGTCTGTAGAAGATGAACCTCAGGGTTATATACTGCAAACGTACTTTAATAATAAATGTATCTTGAACCTCTCTGACTAGGACGTGTTTGTTAGGTGGGGCTCCCACTGTGCTTGCTATCAGTGTGGAGTCTGAGGTGTCAACGTCACCTGAGGTGTCACTGTCTCCTTCCACCCCAATCGGTGGTCCTTAACTACCACCCTCTCAGTTCTTTCTATTTCCCTCACCACTGACTTCCGCTCTGAGTAGTTGATTCCCCTGCACCCACACAATTGATATATCAGGGTCCCTAAATCATTATTTTTCTTGTAGTTTATGTTGGCTTATATAGTTGTATAATCACCTGCTTGTCTGTAAATGTTCTGTGGATTTTCAGTAATTTGCAGTATGTCTGGTTCTCTGCTTCTGTCATTTCTTTGTCTGTAAACCCAAGATGTCATGGAAGTGCAAATAAAGACTGTCCTTGTTGTCTCACAGGCTGTTCTTATCAGAAAGATCCCCTGATTTATTCATCGTGAAACAGTTGTCAGTATAAAGAAAGACCAGGAGGCAGGTTCTTTGTTCAGAGTAATGCACAAAAAAAGCCAGAAGAACTCAGGTCAGGCAGCGTCAATGGAAATGAATAAACAGTTGACGTTTCAGAGTGAACTGGTTACATTTGTAGTCAGTCATTTGCTGCTGTGCTTTACTGTTTTTTTGTATGAAATTCTAATAACCACAAGGTTTGCACCTCATTCTTGACCTCTAAAGAACCTCCTGGACAACATCATCTCCAGATCCACCTGAGCTCTCCTCCCCAACTGCACTGGCTTCCCGGTGGCTTCCACACACCACTGTCACTGACATTCTTCCCCTTCCCACCCCACCATCCTCCCTCACCATCCCCATGCCACAGGTCCTCCGCCCCGAGATCCACTCTCTGCAGTGGTGAGGGGGTTGGAGGCCAGGCCTCTGGGTGCACAAGCCCCCAAGCACTGTGTAAGCCTTGGGCCTACATTAATTGGCTCTCGCTGGCTTCAGGCCTCATCCTCCAAACACCCCCTCTCTCAAATGCCCATTCACGGGTGTTACAGGTTGTAGGGATAAAATGAGGTCAAAATCATCAGGATGGGTGTTTCCTGCTTTTCAGTGAATGGAATCCTCGTTTCCTTGGGTCCACCTGATGGCGCAAAAGTTTCATAAAGTGGCACAGCACAGAACCAGGCCTTTCAGCTCATCAGGTCTGCACCAACCATCAACCCATTTACACCAATCCTATGTTAACCTCATTTTATTCTCTCCACATTCCCCATCAAATGCTCCAACACCACCCCCAGATCCTTACCCTCTCTGGCCACACAGGGACGATTTGCAGTGTCCAATTAATTGACCAATCCACATATCTTTGGGATGTGGAAGTAACTCAGAGCAACCATGGGGAAACATGCAAACTCCACATGGAAAGCAACGGAGGTCAGGCCAGCAGCTCAAGCATCTTGGTTGAACGCCCTGATGTCCAAAATTTGAAAACAAACCTTTCAGTTTAAGGGAACTGAAACATTCACTCTGTTTCTCCCACCACAGATGCTGCCTGACCCGATGAGTTTTTGCAGCCTATTTTTGTTGTTATTCACATCTGCCTCTCCCACCGTTCCGGATTCTGTGCTTCCCGTACGCCTCATTCCCTCCTTCTCTCACTCTCGTCTTTCTGCACAGGCTGGAATGGGAGCCTATTACCCTTGTCTACTCTGCAGTGACTGTGAAACAGAGCTATACATATTCATCAGCTTCAGTTCACCAGCAGTTCACAGTCTAACAGATCAACAAAAGCATTAAAATCATTACAAGTATGCTAAATAATAAATACGCCCTGGAAATAATTCACCGCTGGCTTGCTGGGATTAGTAAAATCGCAGAATTGGTTGTGTAGGTGACAGTGAGCTTATTTTGCCAATGGTGCAAATTCTGTTAACCCTTTCAGTACTGAACACACTGCTTCAGGCTACATCAGAGCCTGAGGCTCCCCCTTTAGTTCTGTGAAGGAGCAACCCCGATTCCTTGGCGTTTTTGAAAACGAGAGGCGACTTTTATGAAATATACACCCATGGCCACGATATCAGCCGCCTCCTGTACACAATAAAGTGGCCACTGAGTGTATGCTTTGAGGTCTTCTGCTGCTGTAGCCCACCGATTTCAAGGTACAACATGGTGGGTATTCAGAAAGGCACTTCTGCACACTACTCTCGAAACGTGGTTATTTGAATTACTGTTGCCTTCCAGTCCTCTGAACCAGTCTGAGTATTCTCCTCTGACCTCTCTCATTGCCCACAGAAACTGTTACTCACTGGATTTCTTTTTCTTTTCACAAATTTTCTGTAAACTCTCGAGACTGTTGTGCATGAAAATCCCAGGAGATCAGCAGTTTCTGAGATACTCAAACCACCCCTTCTGGCACTAACAATCATTCCATGCTAAGAGCCACTTAGATCACATTTCTTCCCCATTCTGATGTTTGGTCCGAGCAACAACTGAGCCTCTTGACCAGGTCTGCATGCTTTTACGCATTGAGTTGCTGCCCCACGATTGGCTGATTAGATATTTGCATGAAGGAGCATGTGTACCTGAGAAGGACTCCACCAGATGTACATATAATTGTTCAGTGAATTTTCCAGAAATAGTTGCACAATTGCTCAGTATTTTTCTGGAAACTTCCCAGTTTCTGTGGTGGGTGGCATATTATTTGAATCTGGCTATCTGAATGGTGAACTGTTATCGATGGAATTTCTGTTATCAGTAATCTGGTATGAGAAAACCTCGCGACTTTGAGTCTTCTCTTCCTTTCGTCCTCTCTCAACATCCTTCTTCCATCTTGGTTGCTTTCGTAACGCTTAAAACGATCAAAGGCAACAAATTTTATGGCTCAGTCATGACTTCTGAAGAACCTTAGGATCACAGAAGCATCAGGAGCAAACAATGTTGAGGTGATTTTACTAAGAGTAGACTGTCGAACAAGGTCACTTGGTTTTAAGGAATGAGGCAGATGACTGACAACTGAGGTTAGTAGAGGTATCCACAGAACGAGACGGATTTCTTTGTGCCAGGGTATTGTGGAGCCTGGATAATTAGTGATTAGAGGCAGATAAATATTTGAAAATTTTGGGCATTGATGCTTATGGGCCTCAAGTACTGATTTAGCCTGGAATATAAGACGAGCTGAGGCCTGGAGTAGATCAGCCATGATTAGCAGGACAGGCTTGAGGGGGCCCGTTGCCTAGTCCTGCACCTACTTTCTCATTTTCCTCATCTATTAACATTTAACAGTAAACACGCTACCCACTCCTTGAGTGCAGTACTTCTGTGCATTCTTCAGGAAGAAGCAGTACTTGTTCCGTGGCAATTATCTCATTTGCAATTTCCACAGGCAATTTTCCAGACATTAATAACATTTCTCTTATATAAAAACACTGTGGCAACAGAGTTCTGTTTAGCGCAGGCAGCGTCAATATAAAGATTATGGAAGTTATTCTTGGTGGTTGGACCGACTCCTCTCCCGACCAGTGATCCGGCTGCATCCGCCATTCTCAGGTGATCTCCCACCACAGGCTAAACCAGTAGCTCGGCGTCCATGGAGACGGCAACGAGAACACTCTTCCTGTGTGTGAGACAGTTGACAGAACGTCTTCAGAAACTGGCTTCAGAGATCCACCCAGTGGCCAGCTCACTGAACTACATTGTAATGTCAGGGGCATCAGGAGAACGGTTCAGTCCCGCGATCTCTCCCTGGCCCCTCAATTTAGCGAGCAGAGTTTCATAATCCAAAGACCGTTTCAGAAACTCCGGTTCAGTACCTCCCTATGCCTGGACAGTGGTGAGCTGTTCACTACAGCCAACCGATCAATTCGTCAAGTGAAGCCATATCCCAAAGAGTCAAAGCAAAAGGGGGGGGGGGGGGGGGGGAACTGCAGATCTGGCTAATAAAATGCCAGAAAACTTCAGCAGGTCAGGCGGCATCTACAGAGGGAGAAAATCCGTCCTAACATCAATTAATAAATCAAGGAATTACTGTTTTTCCTTGGATCACAGTACATTGAAACCACAAACACGAGAAAGTCTGCAGAAGCTGGACATCTTAATCAGTGCACACAAAATGCTGGAGGAACTCAGCAGGTCAGGCAGCTCCTGTGGAAATGAACAAACATGTGAGGTTTTGGGTCAAGTCCCTTCTTCAGATCTGAGAAGGAAGGGGGAAGATGCCAGAATAAAAAGGTGGGGGGGGGAAGAGGAAGGGGGTTCTCTAGATGGAAGTGAGACAAAGATAGGTGGGTTAGAAAGTTGTGGGAAAAGGACACAAGGGTCCTGCGAACCCCTCATTCAGCATTGCACTGGCAACTTGCTCCACACTCTCACCACCCTCTGAGTGAAGAAGTCCCCCTCATGTTTCTCTTAGAACTTTCACCTTTCACCGTTAACCATAACCTCTCGTTCTGGTCTCACCCAACCTCAGTGGAAAAAGTCTGTTTGCATTTACCCTACCTATACCCCTCATAATTTTGTTAACCTATCAAATCTCCTACACTGTAGGCGATAAAGTGCTAACTTATTCAGCCTTTCCCTATAACTCAGATTGTCAAGTCCCGGCAACTTCCTGGTAAATGTTCTCCGTGCCCTTTCAATCATTGATACCTTTCTTTCAGGTAGGTGACCATCTCTGCTGCTTATGTTCGGCGATGATTTGGGATGATTCTTTGAGCTAGAAGATACTCTTTAAATGCACGTTTTTCCTGGGTCCATATGGGTTTTCCCAGCAGCTCCGGTTTTCTCCTACATCCCGAAGGTATACCGTAGGTTGGCTCATGGTCGTAAAATTGGTAATTGGTTTTGGGCCTCTGTATCTCCCCCTGCAACTGGACCTGTGAATTCTTCACCAGAAGACCGTAGTTTGTGCGGATCCAAAATAATATCTGCACCTCGCGGATCATCAGCAGGGGCGCACCTCAAGGGTCTGTGCTTAGCCCGTTACTCTATTCTCTCTGCACCCATGACTGTGTGCCTAAGCACAGCTCAAATGCCATCTATGAATTTGACAATGACACAACCATTTTTGGCAGAATTTCAGATGGTGACGAGAATCCATACAGGATCAAGATATATTAGCTAGTTGAGATGTATCACAGCAACAACCTCGCACTTATTGTCAGAAAGACCAAAGAATGGATTGCGGACTTCAGAAAGGGTAAAACAAGAGAACACACATCAGTCCTCATCGGGGGATTAGAAGTGGAATGACTGAGCAATTTCAAGTTCCTATATTTCAACATCTCTGAGGATCTATCCTGGGCCCAACATATCTATGCAGTTACAAAGAAGGCACAACAGTGGCTATATTTCATTAGGAGTTGAAGGAGATTTGGTACGTCACCAAGGACACTGGCAAATTTCTACACATATATATCATGGAGAGCATTCTAACTGGCTGCATCATCATCTGATATGGGGGGGGGGGGCACTGCTCAGGATCAAAATAAGCTGAAGAGATTTATAAATGCAGTCAGCTCCATCACGGTCACTAGCCTCCCCAGCACCCAGGATATCTTCAAAGAGCGATCCCTCAAAAAAGTGGCATCCGTCATCAAAAGTGACCTCTTCTCATCAGGGTGAGGCATAGGATGCAGGAAGATTGTTTCCGATGTTGGGGAAGTCCAAAACGAGGGGTCACAGTTTAAGGATAAAGGGGAAAAAGATGCAGGAAGATTGTTTCCAATGTTGGGGACGTCCAGAACGAGGGGTCACAGTTTAAGGATAAAGGGGAAGCCTTTTAGGACCGAGATGAGGAAAAACTTCTTCACACAGAGAGTGGTGAATCTGTGGAATTCTCTGCCACAGGAAACAGTTGAGGCCGGTTCATTGGCTGTATTTAAGAGGAAGTTAGATATGGCCCTTGTGGCTAAAGGGATCGGGGGGTATGGAGAGAAAGCAGGTACAGGGTTTTGAGTTGGATTATCAGCCATGATCATACTGAATGGCGGTGCAGGCTCGAAGGGCCGAATGGCCTACTCCTGCACCTATTTTCTATGTTTCTATGTTTCTAGGAGCCTGAAGGCACACACTCAATGACTCAGGAACAACTTCTTCCCCTTCACCATCAAATTTCAGAATTAGATTGAACCCATGAACACCGCCTCAGAGTTCTTTTCTGGTTTTACACTCATTATTTAACTTTTTAAAAATATTTGTATACTTACTGTAATTTACTTTTTATAGTTATGCATCGCACTGTACTGCTGCTGCACAACAACAAATTTCACGACTTGCGCCAGTGATATTAAATTTGACTCTAATTCTGTATCGCCACAGGTACTGAGGTAGATTGCGAAGAATGTTTTGCATGACATCCATCTGATCATTTCGCCACTTCAGTGTTCTGAGGCAGTACAAGGGAAAAGCAATCCCAGAGTGCAGAATAAAGTGTTACAGCTGCAGAGAAAGGGGCAGTGCAGGCATTCAATAAGGTCCAATGCCATAACAAGGCAGATTGTGAGGCCGGGTCCGTTTATCATACAAGAGGTCCATTCAATAGTCCTCTAATAGAAGGACAGAGACTGTCTTTGAACCTGGTATCATGTCCCATCAGACTTTGATGTGAGAGGCCAGAAGAAGGAATCTCCTGGCTAGGTGAAGTCTGTAATTATGTTGGCTGCATTAGTGAGGCAGAAGTATAGGCAGAGTCCATGGAGGGAAGGCTGTGATGCACTGAGCTGTGTCCACAAAAACGTATCTCCGCAGTCACGCAAACAGCATTTGAAAACATTTTGTTTGGTTGCCATCCAGACGGAACACGCTGTGCACCAGGGGTTCCCTCCCTCGAGTCCACGGACCTGCATGGCATAAGGAAGGCTGGGAAACCCCGGCTCTGCACGCTGCAGGTCAAAGTAGTAGAAAGAAAACAGATTCCAGGATATAGCGTCATAGTTACAGAGAGGTGCGGGTCGGCAAATAAAGAGCAAGGACCACAACAAAGTAGATTGGGAATCCAAGAGTTCACTGTTCAGTGCATGCGTGACAGGTCTGCTGAAGAGACTATAGACAGGGCATGTGAGAGAAGATAAATAGCAAGGCTTTTGGGAAAAGGGAATTGCATCTCTAGGAGCCTAGATGTGATGGGCTGAATGGTTTCCTTGCGGGTATTTATCTATAACTGGTTGTCAAGACTCTGCATTGCTGGAGTTTTACCTTGTGTCTGCCTCATGAACGGTTACTCACTAACGCCACTCTTACCGGACCGTGGGACAACGAGCAAACTGAAACCTCCGCTTGCCGTCTGAGGGAGCAATTGGTGAGCAAACTCTGAAGTCCAGAAGAGAAAGTGCCAGGTCTAAATCCCAAAGGCTTCTGCTGAGCGAGGGGGCCCTGCATTATTAATTGTTCCCCTCACAC
This sequence comes from Hemitrygon akajei, assembly GCF_048418815.1. Lineage (NCBI taxonomy): Eukaryota > Metazoa > Chordata > Chondrichthyes > Myliobatiformes > Dasyatidae > Hemitrygon > Hemitrygon akajei. The sequence goes on from NC_133139.1 coordinate 80,138,820, forward strand.
TCTGTCTGTCGAGCTTCAGAAGGAATCCGAGGTAACTCGGCAGATTAGATCCATTTCTTTCTTGTTATTTATTCTTAATTTGATTCTTGCAACTTGGAGAATAACAGACAGCATTTAACATTAATATTCATTTTCTGAGATCTATTCCTATCCAAGGACAGAGCAGGAGAACATGTTTCCAGTCTCTGCTTTAGTGACATCAGATGCTGTTTAATTCATTGCGGTGGAGATGCGGTCAACTGTCCTTAAAGCATTAAGTCCCATGCACGGTTACACTTGTGAGGCAGAGGCATGGTTCAGTCAGTCAGTCATAGAGTTATGTAGCTCAGAATCATTGTGTTCATTCTGACCTTTCAGATTCCTATGATGATTCAACTGAATAGCATGGAACGAGGGGGAACCAATGAGGAGACTCAAGGGATAGGGTATTCATAAAGCACAGGAGGAACTCAGAGCGAGAGTCAGCATCTATGGAGGGGAATGGGCAGTCGATGTTTCAGGTCGAGATTGGCCCGGAATGTTGACTTTCCATTTCCCCCTGTGGGCAATGGCTGACCAGCCAGGAGCCAATGAGGGTACAGTTTACTCTCTCTCTCTCCACCCCTGGGTCATGGCACAGAAGCTGCTCGGTGTGCCCGCTGGACCTGGTACACAAGGTCTGGCACTGCACTCTGCACAAGAAAAACAATCAGCAGGCACAGAATTGGATGCTCACAGGAGACCTTTGTGCTCAAACACTCAAACTAAAAGAACACTGGAACATCAGCAAGCCCTTTTCAGCCCTCCCCGCCGTCACTGGATCGTGCCTCAGATTATCTGTCTTCTTTGTACCCCTATCGTGTGAGAAAGATTTTGCTATCAACCTTGTCTGTGTCTCACGTAAAGTTATATATTTCTAACAGATCACTCCCTCAACCTCCTTCACTCCGGGGAAGATGAGCCCAGCCTAACTAGACTCTTTCTGCGTCTTTCTGCACCTATTTTGACCCTGCACAGCACCCCCTTCCCCCAGACCAGGCAGAGCAGACATTTAGAATATCCCTCCATGATAGTCCTGTAGAAATTTGCAAATGCCTTTGATGACATACCAAAATCTCCTCAGACTCCTGAGGAAAGATAACCACTCTTGTGTCTTCTTTGTGAACTGTATCGATGTGCTTGGCCCAGGATTGCAAGAGGCTGCACAATGCTCAAGTTCAAAGTCAAATTTATTGCTGTCTGACTACAGAGATACAACCAAATGAAACAAAGTTCCTCCAGACCGTAGGGCACCCACACAAAATTTATCACAGACAGCACAGAAACCAAAATATAGAAACCTTACAGGCCCTTCAGCCCACAATGTTGTGCTGACCAGTAACCTATTCTAGAAACTGCTCAGAACTTCCCTAGAGCATAGCCCTCGATTTTTCCAAGTTACTCTAAATAAGTTAGTAAAATATCATTCAAAATGGAATGCAACACGGGTAAGCAATGAACAGTAAACTGCTCATTGCCCTTGTGAGGGGCTGTAGATTCAGCCAGCTCCATCCTGGGCACAAACCACCCCACCAACAAAGGCACCTTCAAGAGGTGGTGCTTCCCAGAGGGTACCATCCTTCTCTGAGGACTCTCAGCATCCAAGACATGCCCTCTTCTTGTTCCCACCATGAGGGAGAAGGTACCGAAGACCCACAATCAATGATTCAGAAACAGCTTCATCCTCACCGCCATCAGGTTTCTGAACGGTCCATAAACCCACAAACACCACCCAGTTGTTCTTTGTTTCAAAGTTCAAAGTAAATTTATTATCAAATTGCAAGTATGTCACCATATACAACCCTCAGATCTGTTTGCTTGCAGGCATACACAGTAAATCCAAAGAACACAATCCAATCAGTGAAAGACTTCACTCAACAGGACGGAAAAGCAAGCAGTGTGCGAACGACAACAAACTGTGCAAATTACAAAGTGATCAAAAATACAATAACAAATAAATAAGCAATAAATATTGAGAATATAAGATGAAGAGTCCATAGGTTGTGGGAATGGTTCGGCGATGGATCGAGTGAAGTTGAGTGAAGCTATCTCCTCTGGCTCAAGAGCCTGCAGGTTCAGGGGTAATAAACTGAACTTGGTGGCGTGAGTTCCGGAGCTCCTGCACCTTCTTCCTGACAGCGCTATTTATTTATTTTCTAATTTAAAGTAATTTCTTGACTTCAGAGTCATAGGACTCCACAGACCCTTTGTCTCATGTAGTCCAAGCCAAACATTTAATCTGCCTGGTCCTGTTGACTGCACCCAGGCTGTGGTCCTCCATACCCCTCCCATTCATGTACTTCTCTTAAATGCCGAAATCAATCCCACATCTACCGCTTCCACTGGCAGCTCCTTCCACCCTCGCACCACCCTCTGAGTGAGGAAGTTCTCCCTCATGTTCCCCTTAAACACTTCACCTTTCACTATTAACCCATGATGTTGGGTTCTAGTCTCACTCAACCTCAGTGGAAAAAGCCTGCTCACATTTACCCTCTCTAGACACCTCATAATTTGCATGCCTCTATTAACTCTCCCCTCATTCTCTCACACTCTGGGGAATAACGTCCTAACCTTTTCAACTTAGAACTCAGGTCCTCAAGGCCCTGCAGTAGCCTTGTAAATTTCTGTGCACTATTTCAACCTTATTCACACCTTTCTTGCAAGGCTGGTGACCAGAAATACACAACTTAGGCCTCATCAATGTCTTATGCAACTTCGACGTAACATCCCAAATCCTGTGCTCAATACTTTGACTTATGAAGAGCAAAGTGCCAAAATCTCTCTTCATGGCCCTGTCTACCTGCGATGCTACTTCCAAGGGGTTTATGGATCTTTACACCAAATTGCTCCCTGGATCAACAGATTCCACGTAATAAGTTTGATTCTGAATCTAACTCTGCTTCCAGCTCCTGCATTTTGCTTGACTTTCGTCTGCATGGGTAAAAGACAGGTCTGTCACCAGCCTTCACCGAGCACAGAAACAGGCCATTCAGCCAACAGTGCCCACGGCAACCACCAAGCAGCTACCTACGCTAACTGCATTTACCGGCCTACCATGCGCCAGTGATTCAAGTGCTTGCGGAGCCCGTCCTTAAGTGTTGCGAGCCGCAGCGTTAGTCTAGAACGGCGCAGTCAGCTCCTGACCTTTCACTGCGTGGACACAACGCCACAGGCTTCGCCGCCTGCACCAGCCAGATCTGACAGCCCTTCCCTCATTAGCCTGATGGCTGGTTAGAAAAGTGAAATTACACTTACTTGCAGGTCAGCTTCACAAATTAGGTTTGAGTTAAAGCTGCGGTTCAGCGTCATTAATGCAGCAGAGCTCCAGAAAGAGGAAATCATTACTTAAGAATTAACATCCACTCTGAGTGATGTGTGAACTCGAGGGATGGTGGAGTCACAGAAAACCCAAAGGCCAGGCAAATGCAGTTAACCCTTCAAGGACTGGCTCCCAGTTTGGGAAGGTGTTATCTGAGGACCATTAGCCCTCAATGGGTCATTAATCTTTTTGTGTGTAAATACTTCCAATCAAAGTGAAGTCTGTTAACGGCAGGGAAAGGAATAACTTCCACCTAAGGGAGTCTGTGACAGGATTGCATATTCCTCAGTCAGGTGTGGAGTAAAATACTGTCAACACTTCTTCACACACTGCCTGGTCAGGAATATCGTGGATGCTGCAGAGTAAAAGCTCCCCCTTCACACTGTCCTTTCACAGTCTGCCAGGACATCAGAAGGTTCAACCCAGGCTGACGACCTTGGCAAACTATGTACATGCCAAGTTAGCTGTGGAAATAGAATGCCCATTGTCCACGGGTAACATAGAGGTACGTTAAGACTCAAACACGAGGAAATCTGGAGATGCTGGAAATTCAAACAACAACACGCACAAAATGCTGGTGGAACGCAGCAGGCTAGGCAGCATCTATAGGGAGAAGCGCTGTCGACGTTTTGGGCCGAGACCCTTCGTCAGGACCTCTCGGCCCAAAACGTCGACATCGCTTCTCCCTATAGATGCTGCCTAGCCTGCTGTGTTCTACCAGCATTTTGTGTGTGTGGTACGTTAAGACTATTGGGCACCCCAGGGGATAAGTGTCATCCTTGATGAGGATGGGAATGTCTTAGTTTAGTCTGTGCTAGTCATAATTTGTCTGGATTTTGTTTGTAACGTGATTATACAATTGCGCGGTAGTAGTTGGAATTTATAATAGACGTCTTTTTGTTTTAAAAATAAAGACAGGGAGAGCACAGTTTAGTAATAAAAAACAACAAAGAAAGGAACAGGGAAAAAATAAGGTGGTCAGACATGGAATGAAAGTTCTATGCATTAACCCGTCACTAACTTCCAGGGTTGGAACAGCATAAGTTAGACACAGAATATAGTTAGTTCCCTCTATACTGTCTGTAACATTTCCTGGAAAGGTACACAATGGGTTAAATACAATGCAAACTACCTCTAGACTGTCCTGTTGAATAGCAAGGACAGCAGAGAGTAAAGCTCCCTCTACATAGCCCCGTCAAACACTCACAGTTCACAAAAACAATCCATTGTAAACGGTTACATTAATTCTCATCTGTCCCAAACATAGAAGTGACTCCAGCAGTGAGATATTTCCCCCTTTCTGCAACCTGGAATTCTCTCATTAGAGACACTGGCTGCCTTAAGGGGAGTTAAATCAAATTTATCAGTAGCTTGGCATAGGAGAAATGACACTCACAGTGGGGGTATGGATGATAAAAGTATTTTCCACGTTACTATTCCTCATCTCGTTGAATGTACAGTATAAATTCTCAGGTAAAACACACTTAAACAGTGACATGCTGAGAGCAAGTACATGTGAAGCCTTGACAAGCTGCCTTCTGTTTGATCAGTCTAAGCTTCCACCTCAGACCCGAGGCAGGTTTTCATCCCCCAAACATCGGTGATATTTTCTTCCCCCAACAGATGCTGCTCGACCGAGGACCTCCCATGCATTGCTTGCTGCGTGAGTTTCCAACTCAATGATTCCTCGTCCAATCTGAAGGCAAGTCACCGTAGTACGGGTGGAGCCAACAGAGAAAGGGTTACTCTGAAGGCTGAAGAATGAGAACAGGAGTGTTATCAGCAGTGAGGGGATAAAGAAAGAAAGAAGGATGGGGCGATGGAAAAGAAGGTAAAGAATGGAAAGACTCAAACTCTTGTCAGACTCGTGAATGGACCTCTTGTGTGATAAGTTGGACTTTGACCTCACAATTTACCTCGATCTTCAAAGTGCAAAGTATATTTTATCATCAAAGTGTGCATAAATTACACAACCTTGAGATTTGCCTGCCTGCGGGCAGCCACAAAACAAGAAAGAAGCCAGTTAAAAAAAGACCAACACCCAATACGCAGAGAGAGAGAGAAAAAAACAAATCAAATCTGCGGAAGGTTGTAAATCTTGTGAGCTCCATCTTGGGCACGAGCCTACAAAGTACCCATGACATCTTTGGGGAGCGATGTCTCAGAAAGGCAGCGTCCGTTATTAAGGACCTCCAGCATCCAGGGCATGCCCTTTTCTCACTGTTACCATCAGGAAGGAGGTACAGAAGCCTGAAGGCACACACTCAGCCATTCAGGAACAGCTTCTTCCCCTCTGCCATCCGATTCCTGAATGGACTTTGAAGCTTTGGACACTACCTCACTTTTTTAATATATAGTATTTCTGTTTTTGCACATTTTTATAATCTATTCAATATACATAATGATTTACTTGTTTATTTATTATTGTATCTTATTTTATTTATTATTTTTTTCTCTCTCTCTACTAGATTATGAATTGCATTGAACTGCTGCTGTTAAGTTAACAAATTTCACGTCACATGCCGGTGATAATAAACCTGATTCTGATTCTGATTCTGAACACGAAATCATGGAAGCGATAAAGCAAGCATCAGCACTCAGAACAAAACTGAGTCCGTGAACCCGAAGCCGGGATCAGCGGGAGTCGGCCCACAGTCTCAGTTTCAGCCCATCACATGGAGGCAAATCGTTGTGATGAGGTGTTCCCTCATGTTCCCTTTAAACTTTTCACCTTTCACCCTTCACCCATGACCTTGGTCCGTGTAACAATAATAAACCAATAAAACACAATGGAGGGAGGGGAGTTAAAAAATAAGTGAATGGAATGTGGAAAAGATGAAAAGCAGGGAGGATGTAGTGAGAAAAGAATAAATAGAAATCGGGAACAGAATTAGACCATTCAGCTCATTGATCCTGGTCTAGCACTCAATGGGATCATGGGTAATGCTCTGTCTTTACCATCTTCCTGCTCTCTCCCCAACCTCCTTGTGGGCAGAAATCTGACCAGCTCCTTCTTAAATACATTCAGTGATCTGGACTCTACACCCCACCATGGTAGAGAATTCCATCAGTTCACCATCCCCTGAACAAAGATGTTTCTCCTCATGTCAGTCCCAATATTTTAAGAAAAGCTTCCGCCAATCTGCCAAGAGATCTCTGAAAGGCTCATGAACTACTTTGTCATTTCCCTTTCGCACTATGTACTTATTTGTTTACCTATAGTAATTTGACATCCTGTACTGTAGCACTGTTGCAAAATAACAAATATCTCACATACGTATGTTAGTGATGATAAACCTGACTCTGATTCTCATTCTTACTCTGTACCCTGGGACTATGACCACCCTCATTCTAAGTACCCCTGAATAGGGGAAACATCCTACCAAGATGCCCCTCATTCTTATATATCCCAGCGGGAACGGAAGAGAAAGAAATTTTTAAAAATGAGGCAGAAAGAGAGAAAGAAAAGCAAGAAACTGTTGGAAATACTCGACAGATCAGTCACTCACTCGCCTCTATTTACATCTTATGCCCCTCATTCTTATAAATCCCAGTGTGAATGGAAGAGCAAGAAACTGTTGGAAATACTCGACACTCACTAGCCTCTATTTACATCTTATCCTTATCTGATGGATTTTATTCTGGGTGGTTTGTCCCACTGCCACTCTCTCCAGAGAACATCTGAGTAGTGTGGGGTGTGACCCATTCACCAGCTATCGGTTTGGGGCAGGAAGCCTTTCCCATTTAACTGGATAAAGCATATTCTTCTTTCTTAAATCACTTCTTTACAATGGGCTGGACATTCCTCGTCAAAGACCTAAACCCAACACAAGGCCAGTTCTATCCCCTCTCAGGTAAGGGCCTTAAATAGGACCATAAGAGATAGGAACAGAGTTAGGCTATTCAGTCCATCAAGCATTCCCACCATTTGATTGTACTGATTTTTTTTTCCTCGACGTAAGCCTTAGCCCACTAACGAGCAAGAAACTAACAACTTCTGCCTGAAGCACACGAGATGACTTTAGCCTTCAGAGCCATCTGTGTCAACAAATTCCACAGATTCACCACTCTCTGGCTGAAGAAATTCCTCTTCATCTCCGCTTTTACTTAACTCTCAGGCTGTGCCCTCTGGTCCTAGACTCTCCCACTAATGGAAATCTCTCCGCGTTCACTCTATCCAGGACTTACAGTATCCAGTAAGTTTTCAATGAGATTCCTCCCTTAAACTGAGAGTGGGCCCCACTTGAGAAATTCTTGCCCCATCTGTGCCTGAGACCTTGGAATAATCATCAGTTCATGCAATACCTGTGGTAGAACCCCCTTCCCAACCTATCCGAGGACTTCTGCCCCAGCCCATGGACAGTGAAGCAGCCGTCTGCGCTGTGCTGCCTGGCTGAGTTGTCAGCTGAAGCCTTGAAAATGCAGTATCTGTGACACTGCACAATAGCAAGCCAATCAGAGGCAGAACAGAAGCATTTCTTTGCTCTGATTGGAAGGTGCTCCTCATTGGACCAACGGGACAAGTTGTAATGACCAGAACTGAGTTCCAAGTCACACAACCCGGTAACCCCCACAACTAACTGGGAAATTGGGAATATCAGAAGAATTCCCAGTTGTGGAATTGCTCGCTCACTGGCAATTACAGGTTTTGACAGTCGTCCTGAACGCTAGAATAGCAGCCAACCATTTTTTGGATGAGGTTAGTTCCTCACATGTCCTCCGAGGTAGGAGGATGAGGGTTTGCAGTCCCTCTGTCACACTGAGGAATGGCTACCACAAGGCTCACCGGCCCAGTACCTGTATCTTCCACAGTTTAATCATACATTTATTGCTTCAGATTTTGAAAGATTGTTTCCTGCAGCAACAATGAAATATTGCTGGTGATTTTTTTTTATCCCTCACGCACTAAACTAAAAATTATTCATAGACAAATAGGGATGGATATTTTCTCTTGCTGCCCTGAAGAGATAAAAGGCTTCATGGGTCTTAGCCTGAAAAGGCAGCTACAGAAGCACAGAGTGTTTGAGTCACACAGCTTCAGTGCACCGAATCCACACTGACTACGCTGGACAACAAAGATTTTGCTTCCTGAATAATTTTGGGTGTATCTTATGGGTTTTGGGCTGCTGATCATGAAATTTCCTTATCACGCAGATTTTTTTTAAAATCACCCGTATTTGTTATTTCAGTTCATAATTCAAGTCAGAGTAACTGATGCCAAGATTAAGGAAGCCATTTTATTGGGCCCCCAATCAGACGGTTCAATTTGAAAAACTTCTAGTGGGACCAGAGGAAATTACGTGGAAAGCATTTAAGGTTGTTGTTGAAAATGTTCTTATTAACTACGGAGCACCAAACTACGTGCAGCAGGTTGGCAACGTGCTTCAGGCATACAAAACCATGAAGTGCAACGTGTCACTAAAGATCCATTTGCTGTATTCCCATTCCCAGCAAATCTTAATGCTGTCAGAGAAATAATACCAGGCCTACTGGAATCCATCAACGCTGGCTGATTATCATTGGACACTTAAGCGAGAAGCCTCAGACTCTGAGTACAAATGAAAGTCACCAACAAAACATTTTTACCTTAGTTGTACTATTGTAAAGCTTCAGCACTGTTATAGAAACATAGAAAATAGGTGCAGGAGTAGGCCATTTGGCCCTTCAAGCCTGCACCACCATTCAGTATGATCATGGCTGATCATCCAACTCAGAACCCTGTACCTGCTTTCTCTCCATACCCCCTGACCCCTTTAGCCACAAGGGCCATATCTAACTTCCTCTTAAATATAGCCAATGAACCGGCCTCAACTGTTTCCTGTGGCAGAGAATTCCACAGATTCACCACTCTCTGTGTGAAGAAGATTTTCCTCATCTCGGTCCTAAAAGGCTTCCCCTTCATCCTTAAACTGTGACCCCTCGTTCTGGACTTCCCCAACATTGGAAACAATCTTCCTGCATCTAGCCTGTCCAATCCCTTTAGAATTTTATAGAATTTTTTAATGGAATTAAACACATCATATTCAATAAAAGTTAATTTCTTGTTTCTCAAAATTCCTATGTGATACAAGCATCTGAAATTATATTTGTGTCAGCTTTAAGTGGTCTATCATAAACAAAAAAATTTCTGAGGATGCAACTCTTTTGAAAAAATTTGGTGGCCAGTGTTTCAGGTATCACTTTATGTTAACCTTACTTTAATCTCATTTCATCTCCTCAGGTTCCCATCAACATCCCCCCACCCCCACCCAGATTCGAACATTTACAGTGGCCAGTTAACCCACCAACCTGCATATCCCCAGGAGGATACCAGAGCATCTGGGAAAATCCCATGCGATAACAGGGAGAACATGCAAACTCCACATAGACAGCATACAAATTCAGGATGGAATTTGTGCCACTGAAGATGTGAGTCAACGGTTCCACTGGGCATGCCATTTTCAGAGGCATAACTTGGAAGCAACCAAGGGTTCAGAAACAGGATTAAGATTTCTTTGGTGCTTTTCTTAAAGAGATTTCTTCAGAGAACAGAGGTGAGGAGGAACTGGTTTTAGTCAGAGAGAAGTGAATCCGTGGAATGCTCTGCCACAGACTTCAGTGGAGGCCAAGTCCATGGGTACATTTAAGGTGGAAGTTGACGGTTTCCTGATCAGTCAGGGCATCAAAGGCTATGGTGAGAAGGCAGGTGTGTGGGGTTGAGAGAGATCCGGGATCAGCCATGATGGAATGGCAGAGAAGACTCGATGGGTTGAATGGCATAATTTTCCTAAAGTGTTTTAAATTTAATGAAGTATGTCTTAAGTGTAGCTATTACTGTAACGTAGATATCACAATGGCCAAACAGGTAATAGCACGATCCCATATTGTGCAAAAGAACTGTGGGTGAAGTATCTACCTTCAGAGGAGATGTTGCTTGAGGAAGCATGTTTTTGACCAATGCCAAAGTGAAAGTCAAATTTATTACCAAAGTGTGTACATGCTAAGGTGACTCCACAGAATGTACATGTTTCCATATACTACCTTGAAATAAGCTTTCTTGAAGGTTTTCACAGGAAAATAAAATGTACAATAGTTTTTTTTAATGAAAAACTATACATAAACAAAGACTGACAAACAATATAGCAGGAAAAACTGCTGTGGTCTCCATCACAGAAGGGACATTCCTTCACACTGTATTTCAAACACAGCTCCTCAGACGGGACAGCAACTCGACAGTTCTCCCAGGAGTCTCACTTCAGGATTTTTACTGACAGGAGAAGAGGCGAATGCGGGTCCTGGCGACTTAGAACCAGTGCTTCGGGTAGATGGATCTCGTCAGCCTGGGAAGGCAGTCTATCCAAGAGAGACAAAACTCTGATCACAAACCTCCGCTGCCTTGCTGTCATACACACTCATGGGAAAGGCTTCAGGAGTAAACCCTGAGGACAAATCCGGAGCTGGAGTCCCTAAGGCAGTCCGACGTTGCCTTCAACCTCGCTCTGGCAACTCCTGCGACGTCACTGGTGCTGAGCTGTATTGGCCCTTGCCCTTCCCTTGGACAACATTGGTGTTGTGGAGAGGGGAGACTAGCAGCATGGGCAACTGCTGGTCTTCCATACAACCTTGCCCTGGAGAGCCCACTCCAAGACTTTCCTGGTGCAGATCCATGGTCTCGCGAGACTAACGGATGCCATCGATAGTTTTTCATTAAAAAAAAACTATTGTACGTTTTATTTTCCTGTGAAAACCTTCAAGAAAGCTTATTTCAAGGTAGTATATGGAAACATGTACATTCTGTGGAGTCACCTTAGCATGTACACACTTTGGTAATAAATTTGACTTTCACTTTGGCATTGGTCAAAAACATGCTTCCTCAAGCAACATCTCCTTTGAAGGTAGATACTTCACCCACAGTTCTTTGGCACAATATGGGATCTCGCTATTACCTGTTTGGCCATTGTGATATCTACATTACAGTAATAGCTACACTTAAGACATACTTCATTAAATTTAAGACACTTTAGGAAAATTAGGCCATTCAACCCATCGAGTCTTCTCCGCCATTCCATCATGACTGATCCCGGATCTCTCTCAACCCCATACACCTGCCTTCTCACCATAGCCTTTGATGCCCTGACTTATCAGGAAACCATCAACTTCCACCTTAAATGTACCCATGGACTTGGCCTCCACTGAAGTCTGTGGCAGAGCATTCCACGGATTCACTTCTCTCTGACTAAAACCAGTTCCTCCTCACCTCTGTTCTCTGAAGAAATCTCTTTAAGAAAATCACCAAAGAAATCTTAATCTTGTTTCGGAACCCTTGGTTGCTTCCAAGTTATGCCTCTGAAAATGGCATGCCCAGTGGAACCGTTGACTCACATCTTCAGTGGCACAAATTCCATCCTGAATTTGTGTGCTGTCTGTGTGGACCCCAGACTCGCTGCCATAGGTCCATAAGAGTCTTTAGTGAAGACAGAAGCCAAACGACAGTTCAAATCCTCGTCCGTTTCCTCAGACATCGGCAGTGAGGCGTGACAAATGGTCCTTGTGCTCCTGGGATTAGGTTCCAAAGAATCCTGTCTTGCAGCCTTCCCCTGAGATGGGACCTGGCAACTGCAGCCCTTTGACCAAGCCGAAAACAAACACGATGACTGGACCAAGAGGACAAAAATATAAAAGCAAGGATGTAATGTTGAGGCTTTGTAAGGCACTGGTGAGGCCTCTCTTGGAGTACTGTGAGCAGTTTTGGGCCCTTAAGTGGATGTGTTGACATTGGAGGGGGTTCAGTGGAGGCTCACGAGAATGATTCCGGGAATGAAAGGGTTATCATATGAGGAGTCTTTGAAGGCTCTGGGCCCATACTTCAAGTCAAGTCACTTTTATTGTCATTTCGACCATAACTGCTGGTACAGTATATAGTAAAAATGAGACAGCGTTTTTCAGGACCATGGTGTTACATGACACAGTACAAAAACTAGACTGAACTACGTAAAATAAAACAACACAGAGAAAGCTACACTAGACTACAGACCTACCCAGGACTGTGTAAAGTGCACAAAACAGTGCAGGCATTACAATAAATAATAAACAGGACAATAGGGCAGTAAGGTGTCAGTCCAGGCTCTGGGTATTGAGGAGTCTGATGGCTTGGGGGAAGAAACTGTTACATAGTCTGGTCGTGAGAGCCTGAATGCTTCGGAGCCTTTTCCCAGACAGCAGGAGGGAGAAGAGATTGTATGAGGGGTGTGTGGGGTCCTTTGCGGATGCAGCGTGTAGTGTAAATGTCTGTAATGGCGGGAAGAGAGACCCCGATGATCTTCTCAGCTGACCTCACTATCCGCTGCAGGGTCTTGCGATCCGAGATGGTGCAATTTCTGAACCAGGCAGTGATGCAGCTGCTCAGGATGCTCTCAATACAACCCCTGTAGGGGGTGGGAGAAGGACTTTCCTCGGCCTTCGCAGAAAGTAGAGACGCTGCTGGGCTTTCTTTGCTATGGAGCTGGTGTTGAGGGACCAGGTGAGATTCTCCGTCAGGTGAACACCAAGAAATTTGGTGCTCTTGACGATCTCCACTGAGGAGCCGTCGATGTTCAGCGGGGAGTGGTCGCTCCGTGCCCTCCTGAAGTCAACAACCATCTCTTTTGTTTTGTTCACTTTCAGAGACGGGTCTTAAAACTGAGGTGAGTGGAAACTAATTCTCATGGAGGGTGACCAAACTTTGGAGTTTTTCACTTCAGGGAGTTGCAGATCAATCAGAGCATTAAAAGAGGAAGTGGTTACATTTTTAAAGGATCAGCAAATTAAGGGCTGAGGGGAATTGGAGAGGCAGTTGAGGCCTGGGACAGATTGATAGCATTAAATAACTTGAGGGGCTGAGTGGCCTCCTACTTCTCTCATGTTCTTGTGTTCTATATGAAGCCTTTGCTTTCCCAGAGCCTGGCAGGGTCACAGGGAATTTCCAAAGCCCTATCTGGGCCATTCAGCCTCTCACGACTTCGTATTGCAACCACTCCAGCGTCCCTGATGTCCTGCTGCCTCCAAGGTTTCTGCATCCCTTTCCGAAAGAAGAGTGAGGCGAGGCAGCAGTCAGCTACGTTACGTCCAGATGGGGAGCAGTGGGTGTAGGTAGAACAGTGAAAGCCTTTATACCCAGATCCCAGGCACTGTTGAGGTGGACCTTACATGGAGATAGGGTGTGAGCAGTTGAACATAGAATGGTACAGCACTGTGCAGCCCCTTCAGGCTGTATATTTAAACCTACTCCATAATCCTCCATTTTTCCTACATCCACATGCCTATTAAGAGTCTCCTAAATGCCTCCTGATGTATCAGCCTCACCTACCCCCCCTTGGCAGTGCAGTCCATGCACTTACCACCCTCTGTAAAAATCCTACCTCTAACACCTCCCCTAACATTTCTTCAGCTCGCCTGAACTGGATGTCCACTGGTATTGGCCGTTGCTGCCCTGGGAAAGATGTGCTGGCTCTCCACTCTATCAATGCCTCTCATAAACTTATACGTCTCTATCAAATTGCCTCTCAACATCCTTCACTCCGAAGAGAAAAGATCTAGCTTTTCAGATAAGACATTCTCTAATCCAGGCAGTATCCTGGTAAATCTCCTCTGCACCCTCTCTAAAGCTTCCAAATCCCGCCTATAATGAGGTGAGCAGAGCTGAATACTTTACTCCAAGATGACGGGACTTCTCCCTTGCGGAAGCAATCCTTGATCTGGAGATGCGCGAGGGATATGAACCTGAATCCTGAGGAACGGTGTTAGGACTCACACCCATCCGTGCCAGCTTCTGAGGTTTAGACACTCTAACTCCCTGGTGCAGCCCCTCTAAAGACAGACGGACAGACATACTTTATTGATCCCGAGGGAAATTGGGTTTCGTTACAGTTGCACCAACCAAGAATAGTGTAGAAATATAGCAATATAAAACCATAAATAATTCAATAATAATAAGTTAATTATGCCAAGTGGAAATAAGTCCAGGACCAGCCTATTGGCTCAGGGTGTCTGACACTCCGAGGGAGGAGTTGTAAAGTTTGATGGCCACAGGCAGGAATGACTTCCTATGACGCTCAGTGTTACATCTTGGTGGAATGAGTCTCTGGCTGAATGTACTCCTGTGCCTAACCAGTACATTATGGAGTGGATGGGAGTCATTGTCCAAGATGGCATGCAACTTGGACAGCATCCTCTTTTCAGACACCACCGTCAGAGAGTCCAGTTCCACCCCACAACATCACTGGCCTTATGAATGAGTTCGTTGATTCTGTTGGTGTCTGCTACCCTCAGCCTGCTGCCCCAGCACACAACAGCAAACGTGATAGCACTGGCCACCACAGACTCGTAGAACATCCTCAGCATCGTCCGGCAGATGTTAAAGGACCTCAGTCTCCTCAGGAAGTAGAGAGAGCTCTGACCCTTCTTGTAGACAGCCTCAGTGTTCTTTGACCAGTCCCGCTCACGACAGTCCCACTAATTGGCAATCATGTTTTGGGCCAAGGATTGAGCATTTAAGGAGCACCTGAAGTGAGGTTTTCACACTGTGGATAAACAATAACATTCTTACAGCTTTAGAAGCACAGAAGGACTCAGTGTTTTTCTGGAGCTTTGGAAGCTGAGTGCCAACTTGATAGAAAGATATGAGATTATGAAATGCATCGATAGATAATTCTATTATCTTCTACTATTCTATTACCTCCTGGCGTCCCCACCAGGGCAGTGCAGTAACTTAGCATTTAGCATGACTCTATTACAGCACCTGCAAGCCTGGTCCAGTTCACGTCACTGTCTGTGAGGAGTTTGTACACTCTCCCTGTGACTGTGTGGGTTTCCGATTTCCACCCACAATCCAAAGGCACGAGGCTCAGTGGGTTAATTGGTCACATGGGTGCAATTTGGACAGGGTGGGCTCATTGGGCCGCAAGGGCCCGTTACAGGGCTGTATCTCTAAATAATTTTTAAAAGTTGTTCCGTTCATTACTCCAGGGTGCAAATGTCAAATATGGACAGACGTGGATTTAGGGTGAGAGGGGGAAAGTTTACGGAGGGTGTGTGAGGCAATTGTTCTTTTTACACAGAGTGGGTGCCTGTGACACGCAGCTGAGGGAAGATGTGCTCAGGAAGCATTTAGACAGACACAATAATATGGGGGATTGGAGGGATTCACAGAATGTGCAATTAGTTTAAACTGGAATCATGGTCAGAGGGACATGGTGAATTGTGTATGATCGACCTGGTCTCTTGATGACTTGAGGTGTTTAACGACCGTTCTCACTTTCCTAGTTCTGACGAGGGTCTTTGGCCTGAAACGTTAACACTGCTTCTCCTTCTATGGGTGCTGCAGGGCCCCGTGAGGATTTCAGCATTTTCTGTATTTTTTTTGTTCCAGAGCACTAACTAAGTGCTGCAAACGGGCATGTTCTGATGTACAGAGGGGCACAGGCACTGCAAGGGAGCCGTGGGGCGGACCATCGACGTCCGCCAATGCCACTGCCCACAGATTGTTAAAAACCCCTAACGTTTTACACAGCTGATAACTGACAATTGCGAAGTTATGGAAACAAGATAAGCTGTTATGCAAATTCTGACAATGTATTAAGTACTTCTGAATGCTTTATGAATAAAGTATATTACAAAACAGTAAAAGTACTTTCAACATTATACTAGGATTTCCGCTTGAGTAATGAGGTTCCAGTTGGTTGTGAAGTTGGATCTCCACCAGGGCATTACACTATCTCTCACACACACACACACACACACACATACACACACACACACCTCTCTCTCTCACTCACGCACACGCACACGCACACACACACACCTCTCCCTCTTTCCCTTATCCCTCATCTCCATGGCTGCAATTACTCTGCACTACTATGGCAGCCATAGGGAAAAGTCAACACTGAGACCTTTTTCCCATGATCCCTCCTAACACAGGCACAGCTTTGAGATATCAGCAAAGAGAAACAGTCCGGTCGGCCCATTGGGTCCATGCCATCTATCAACCTCCCATTGACACCAGTCCAGTATTATTCCCATTTCATTCTCCCCCATTCCCATTCTCTCCTTCATGGGGAGGGTGGCAAACTCCTCATAGACAGCATCTGAGGTCAGGATTGGACCCGGGTCACTGGAACCGTCATCACTGTGATGGGAACTAGACATCAGATGCTAACCTGCCCTGCAGTCAGGATGAAAACCACCCAGGCGATCTTGTTTTTGATGTTACGATGATGGCAATGTATTTGTGTGTGTGAGCTCAGCTGAGTGTTCACAACCCAGTAACGGTTTAATACAGGATACCAGAGTGAGGGTAACTTCCAAGATTTGGATGTACAGTACTATCATTCGTGCTCTCTCTCTCTCTCCCCTCTCTCCCGCACTCTCTCCCCCTCCCCTCGCTCTCTCCCCTCTCTCCCCTTTCTCACCCCACTCTCCCCCTTGCTCGCTCTCTCCCCCTCCCTCTCTTCCCCTCTCTCTCCCCTCTTCTCCCCCTCGCTCTCTCTCCCCCTCTTCTCCCCCCTCGCTCTCTCTCTCCCCCCCACCCATTTTTTCTCACCGTTTACTTTCTCCCTCTCTCTGTTCTCTCTCTCTCTCTCTCTCTCTCCTCCATCTTCACCCCACCAGACAGCCGTTGAGTTGGGGGACACTGTGATTCGGAGCACTAACTGCATCAAACGGGTCACATCAAAGAACACAGGGGCCGCGTGACTGGAAACCTCCCGGCAGATTCACCAAACAGCCTGACCTTGAAATGAAGAAGGGCAAAGAGAGATCTGATTGCCGCGTTCGTCGGGAGTTATGGCCCCGAACAATGTCAAAGACTATTATATTGAAACACACTACAGTGGAAATCAACAATTAGAGCCAAGTGTGTGACCGCGTGGAAGGCGGACTGAGCGAGTCCATTCGGCCCAGGCAGGTGTCTCCCCCAGCAGTACTGTACACAGGAAGGGGTGAGGTGAGGCATAACCTGCAAGTGAGTTTAAAGCCGACCCTTGCTTCTCTCTCTACCCCCCACCCTCTCCCGAAGCTGCGGGGCTCCAGGCGAGCGGCGTCGTTTGAGTTTGCAGTTCATTTCGCCTTTTCTAATTGCGCTATATTACAATTGAGCGACGGGCTATTGAACTGATGGCAGCTCAGAGCTGCTAGTTGTGCGTTCACTTTTAATTATATTTCGCCAAAATGAAAATAAATGAATACATTAGTCGTTTTTTTTTGGAGGTTTTAGGAGTTGGGGTAATGAGTTGGTCAGATTAGCAAGTGAGATGTATTGCATAAGGAAGTTTAATACGCTGGAGTGGTTGCACTCAATTGCATCAGCCCAGTTTCTCCAGAATTGAACTAAAACATCAATTTGTGCTCATTTGTTTATGTGCCGAAGCCATTTGCTCTCCTCAAGGGTGTTAAATCCTTTCTCCCATTTTCTATTCCCCCCCCCCATGCACCAAAATGCAAAAAAATATATGCAGTATCTTGAAAAAAAAATTCAACCCCACCACTATTTTCACATTTTAGTGTCTCCTTTTCTAAATTTAGAATATTTTGATGTAGGATTTTCGAGCTAATCTACAAAACGTTGTGTATGGTGTCAAATCAAAAGAAAAAAAATTCCAAAACCTGTCAGCAATTGACTAAAAATCTAAAAAGCAAAATTGTGAGGCTGAAGAAATATTCATCTTCTTTGAAATCACTATGCTAACTTCCCTCAGATGCAATATATTACATTACCAACTCACCTAATTTGTTGATATAGAAAATTGGAGAATCATCTGATTTAAATAAATTCCACAAGAGTACTGTACTGTAAGTATGTCCCGTCTCTGTTAGGTCCCAACAGTATGGTGGATTTTCAACAAATCAAACCAAAACGACGATAAAAGAGCATTCAAGCCAAGTCAGGGAAATTATAGTGGAGAAGCACAATCTGGGGAAGGGCACAAGACCGTCGGAAAGGCACTGAACGAGCCTCGGAGCGCAGTGTGGTCCATCCTGAAAAAGTGGGAAAAATATGAAAACACAGCCACACCGCCTAGGTCAGACACCCTCCCCCCCCACCCCAAAGAGCGACACTTGTAAGGGAGGCTACCGTGACACCAGCCACTCTGACCGAGCTGCAGAAGCCACTGGCTCCAAATGGAGGTGAAGTTCATTCCTCTACAATCTCTAAGGCCTTGCACAAAAAGAGTGGCAAGGAAGAGGCCCTGGCTAAAAACAAAATGCATATCTTTGCCTGTCAAGTCTTTGCTAAATATCTCTTAGAAGATACTGTAAAGATGTAGAAAAAGTGCCTTGTCATATAAGACTAAAGTGAAATGTTCCGGCCTCCACACTAAGTAAACTATGGTAGAGTTAGCATCATGCTATGGGGAAGCTTTTCGGCAACAGGGACTGGAAATCTGGTCACATTTGATGGGAAGATGAATGCTGCTAAATACAGATCCTGGATAAAAACTTGCTTGGCTCTGCCAGAAAGCTTAAACTGGCGAGGAAGTTTGTCTTTCAGCAGGACATCGACCAGAAGTACACTGCCAGAGAAACCATGGAGTGGTTTCAAATGAAGAAAATTGATGTCCTCTGAGTGGCCCAGTCAGAGTCCTGACCTTAACCTGATCGAACATTTCTGGCAAGACCTCAAGATTGCTGTCCACTGCCGCTCCCCAACGAACCTGGCACTGTTTGAACAATTTTGCAAGGGGGAATGAGTAAATTTAGCTCCACTAAATTATGCAAAGCTAACAGAGACTTATCCAAAGCTCTGAGAGGTAGTTCAACCAAGTACTGAACAAAGGGGGTTTGAATACTTTTGAACTCGTGACATTTCAGTTTTAGAATTTTTAGTTTTTCATCCTTTACAATTTTCCCTGCTTTTTTGGGCTCTGCTGTGGGGGGGGGGAGGGGGGAAAGAACATGCGATTTACTAAGAAAAACTTTCAGTTAAATTGATCAAAATCCCTGGTTGTAATACTAATTATGTGAACAAAGGGTTGGGCTGAATTTGTTTTCGAGGCTCTGTATGCGTTAGGTGGAAGGTTGAGGGTGAAGTCCAGTACTGCTGTTGCCAAAAAAGCAAAGTGATCAGCAGAGGTTATTTCTCAGTGAGGTTGCGCGTTCACCCCGGTGAACAGAGCAACGGAGGAGGAGAGAGAGGGAAGGAAAATGGACAGGGAGAAAGAGGGTGAGAGGGGAGGAAGGAGACATTGGGGGAAGCAAAGGAGGGAGAGAAAAATGGAAAGAGTGAGATGGAGAAAGAATGGGGAAATGAGAAGGAGGGAGAGAAAAATGGGGAGACGGAGGTAGAGAGAAATGGAGTAGGGAAGAGGAAGGGGGACAGCCAAGCAGAAGGAGAGAGTGTTAAAAAGAAAGAAGGAGAATAGAGTGAAGAAGAAAGTGAGAGGGAGAGGAAGCATAACAGAGAGGGAAAGAGAAAGAAAAAAAGATAGGTGGGAAAAGAAAGAAAGCAAAAAAAAAGAAATAAAAACAGAGAAAAAACAAGATACTTCATACCACACCTGAGACCTTAGTATATACAGTGTGTCTTAGAGCTAATGTTATTTTCACAGCAGCCATTATGGCTAACCAGGATGGAGATTATAGGGCAATTCTGTCAATCAAGCTGGGTGCCCACGCCAATGTACAGATCTGAGACTGACGCAATCCATGAAACTTAGCTGTAACTATCCTCCATTCACTGCACTATGTGAAGTAACCCTGCTTTGGTTGGAAACCATCGTTTGTTTCCTTTACCCATTCTCTCCACTGAAAGAATGACTTTGTTTGCTGTACAGCAGACTTTGCTGTTGCTCAGTTGCCCGGCCCCAGCTCTGATTCACTGGCTGTTGCAATTTGACATTGTAAGTGTTGGGGTGCAGGAAAAGGTTAGGGCTATTTTCAACAGAGGTGTGCTTGTTTGATACCACTGCTTGTGGTTCACACCCAGTACAATGAGTTCACATCACCCTCTTACCAAAATGGCATTGTGGGCAAAGGAAGAATTCACACAGTAACACCCCTCCTGGAATTTCATTCCGGGTCCAGCCAATTTTGCAGAACCGGTTCAGAACCTTTGCACAATGCAGACAGGAGATAAAGTGTGTGTCTCCATGACCCACATGCTACCCGAGATTCCAGCACCTGCAGTATTTCCATCCCATCGTTGTGAGGGACCAGACAGAAGACCCAACCTTGACCCCATCCCTAACCTGCGAAGGTTTGAGCCGGAACCCAGATGTGGCAACTCAGGGGAAAAATCTTCCCGATGGGGGTAGCATGGTAGCATGGTGGTTAGTACAACACCCTACAGTAGCAACGGCCCGCGTTCAATTCCCGCCGCGGAGTGTAAGGATTTTGTGCGTTCTTCCCAGGATCACGTGGGTTTCCTCCGGGTGCTCCCATAATCTAAAGACATGCCGGTTGTCATTGTAAATTGTCCCGTAATTAGGCTTGGGTTAAAACAGGGTTTGCCGGGCGGTGAGTCTCAAGAGGCCGGAAGAGCCTACTACACACTGTAAACTCAATAAGTAAATGTGTCAGAATCAAGTGATGCCTTCGGGAAGCGGTTTTGGGGTAAAGAGATTCAAGTGGAAAGATAAACACAGAAGCCAGAAGCTGAAGAGAGTAACCCTCCAGGAATATCTGCAATGCCCACACTTCACTATCTCAGGAGGGCCGGAAACATTTGAACAGATTCACTGTGACAACCAGCAACCTAGACTGGATGGGAAGGAAGGGACATATATAAGCAAACTGTTCTGAAAATTCCTCCTGAATGTCTTCTTTATTTATTGATTGTGAGAGAACCAACAGCAGCACCAACAATAAAGGCATTAAAACAAAGATCTTTGGGTTGTGTGAGAATTTTAATTAACTTAAGTTAACTCTAATTATTGGACAGAATGAGTGGAAATAAGCACTGTGGTGATTTGAGGTCAGATTGTTCAGCTTCAGGTCTGACTTAATCTAATTAAGTGAAATCTGGTGGGAAAAACTTGAAGACGTTATGTTTCAAAGTGAAACTGTTGATGTTAACCCATGTGAGCACAAGAAGTGAAAAGTTTAACTTCAATAAAGGAAGTCCACACTCTACCGTTCTACAACATGCTCTGTTTCAATATCTCAATAAGGATATGTTAATCTGATTATACCCTTCCCATATACCTCAGCATCCATTCGCACCCCTGCTCACAGTGCCATGCAAACTCCACAGAGACAGACACAGTCTACACATACTGGGGGCAGGAGCTGGAAGATAATGGGAATTGAAGCAGAGTGGGATAATGAGCATTAGTGTCACCTTGATGGGCTGAAGGGTCTTTTCTGTGCGCTTTATCCCTTTTGTTCTGTGACGGTGTCAGTGTTTTCCGGTTACTCCTGCCTCACGTATGGTGCCTGCTTCCCCTCTCAGTACGATGATCCCCAATAGCTGTCTGAGAGAGGTGGGGTACAGTGAGAGTGACAGGAGGGTGGAGAAGGGGGCCACAATCTAGCTGGGGAGGTTGTGGAGGCAAATGAGGATATGACCGAGTGACTTTGTGGGGGAGGATGAGGGAGATTAACGTGTGGGTGAAGGGGAAGTGGAGGATGAAGAGACAGACAGGATACCCTATGTCAGGGCAGTGGCAGGATGCTGGGGAAAGCAGGCTGAGGTTGGGTAGGGTTATGAATCTGTGGAACTCATTGCCCCAGACGCTGCAGAGGCCGTCGTTGGGTATATTTAAAGCGGAGATTGATAAGTGCTTGATTAGTCGGTGTCAAAGGCTACAGAGAGAAGGCAGGAAAATGGAGTTGAGAGGGATAATAAATCAGCTGTGATCGAATGGAGAAGCCGACTCGACAGGCTGAATGTTCTAATGCTGCTCCTGTCTCTTATAGCCTTCTGGTCTTCTGAGAGTCAGAGGGCTTGGAGCCACACCATCAGCAGGAATGGGTTTCGTTTATCTGCTTGCTTCCACACGTTGGGAATGCCCCGCTATCCACAGAGCTCTGCCCGCAGTTCCGAGATTGCTGACGGTTCTTGACTCGCCACTGGAGCAAGATGGATGCTGAGAATGCGACCCCAGTGCCCGAGGCATGTGTGGTCATTGACCAGGGAGGAAGTGAGGGATGCGGGAAGGAATGGGGCTTGCAGTGATTGGTGGGACCACGCAGGAGGTCCAGGCTAAGCCAAATCGTTGCTGCTCTGCTGTACATTTTCACCATTTTCAAGGAGCAGTGACCTTGGCTGCAGACTCCTGGGTAGTGTCCTTCCACACACACACACACACACACACACACACACACACACACACACACACACACACACACACACACACACACACACACACACACACACACACACACACACACACACACACACACACACACACCAACAACATGACAACTGCTCTGCCCAAGACAACAAGTAATTGCAGAGAAATGTGAACACAACCACGGACTCTGCCTGCGAAGTCCACATGCCCTCACAGACAGGCTGCGCAACAAGTTTGGCCTTCGGGCTTGTGAGCATGTACAGTCCAGCTAATTACTGTTTCACTACGGTGGTATTTAACTCCCTTATTTTTGTTCTAGTCTTATTGAGACTGACCAAAAGCACAGTGACACTTACACTCTCCGCTTGCCCTTGTCCCTGTCTGGGAAAGAGGGCTGTCACTCTGACTGGCATTGTCAAGGAGCGGTATTCATTTAGCACTTAGTTACTGCTTCCAGTGTTGGCATTTGACTTCCAGTTTCAGTTAACGGCCCTGTTTGTTTAGTGTTTATTGTTTTTCTTGTCATTTATATTCTGCAACAGTTCTCAGTAAAGTCAATGAATTGTCTTCAGTCTCCCTCTCCCTCCCCCTCCCCCTCCCTCTCCCTTCCCCCTCCCCCATTCCCCCTCTCTCGCTCTCCCTCCACTTGGGCCATATTTTGATAGCCAGTCCACCACACAAACCGGCTTTCCCTCTTCTGACTCTAAGTGCACTTCCCGCTGTTTGTTTCAGGACAGCATCCAAAATCATCAAAAATCCCCCCCACCCTTGTCCTTCTCCCCCCCCTTCCCCACTCCGTTCAGACTAAAGGTACAAGTCTGAGAGCACAAACCATCAAGTTCAAGGACAGCTTCTGTCCTGATGTTACACGCCCCTTGAATAAACCTCTCGTACAATGAAGATGAACCCATGATGTCTTGTTGTGACCCTCGAACTGTATTTGTCCAGCTGCACTGTGTTTTCTCAGTATCCGTAACACTATAATCAGCACCTTTACTCCCTCATTGTACTTATATAAGGAATGATCTGTCTGGATGATGCGTAAACAAAAGCTTTTCTCTGTATCCCAGTACATGATGATATCCAGTAAGATGGTGACGCGTTCAATCACAGCAGCTTCTATGGGGTCCACAGATGGTGCCTCTGTCCTTTTTAAATGTATTGTTGTCGACTGGAGATTTCTCTGACATTCCTGGACTCAGGATCTTGACTACTTCATTGTGTGGTTGTGTCTTACCGATAATCTTACACATCCTTGCTGTCTTGGATGTGCTATCTGTGCTTTGTGCTGTGTGTGGTTGTTGGTATTGTGTTTTGTACCTTGGCCCCACACAGTCTCATTTGGGTCCATTTATGGGCACTCGTGCATGATTGAATGACAACTAAACTTGAACTTGAATTGATTTAATTTAACCAGTGGCCACTTAACATTCACACACATGCACAGAGTTGAGGCATTTAGATTTTGTGTTGTTATGTTTGAATACGGATTAATGCCTGTCCAGGAGCAATCCGTTGAACGGGAAGCTGTGAGCCATCACTGAAGACCGTGTGTCGAATGGAGCTACAATGGTTGGGAGAGAGAGGTGGGGGCAGGGGCCATTTCATCTGCAGGGACAGGACTACTTGTCGCACACTGGGATCTCTGCCAGTGCAGATGGGACGCATTACAATGTTACGCTCAGCGAAGAAGGGAAGAGGTGAACTCAGCAGGGAGGGAACCAAAGTCAAGTTCCAATATGCACAGGAGAGCTCCTTTCCATCCCCAAAATCCCACCAGCCAGAGGGCGATGAATCAGCGGAATTCTTTGCCACTGAGGTCTGTGGAGGCCAAGCCATTTAACACAGAGATTTATAGGTTCCTGATTGTTAAGGGGGTTGACAAAAATCAGTTATGACTGATTGGTGGAGCAGAGTTATTGGGCCAAGTGGCCTAATTCTGCTCCTAAACCTTCGGGCTAATGTGCAATGGCAGCCAAGTAGAGGGTTAACTAGGCTTATTGTCATATCACAGGTGTCCTGACAGGTGCATATGACCTGGATAAATACTGCTCGCCTCTGCGATGCCCACACACATACTCACACAAAGATATGCACCACACATTGACAATTAGACCTCACACCCCTGCACAAGCAAGGGTCACAGCCTACGTTTCTTGCATGCTTAACGTTCCTTGAGGATGCACAGGTTAGCTCAGTGACGAGGCAGGAGGCATAATGGCCCGTGTTCCTTCTCTGTAATGCCACTTGACAGAAGTGGGACACTCACAGCGACCTGCCTGGTCTGGTAGCTCCCTCCTCCCCTCCACTGAGCCAGCTTCACACTCGGGAGAGACATCACTGATGTCTCGGCCTTTGGAGCCTGCTCTCATTAAGATGAAGGATGACACTTGTGGGGAGGAAGAACAGTTTTCCAATAAACATCAACCTGAAACACGTCTTGATCAGGCGCTGTACAGAATAGGACAAGAAAACGCTTCCTCAGCTCCGACCAATAATCAGCCTCGACCTCAATCACTGAACAGCACCCAGGCTGTGCCACTCAGTCCTGTGAGACCTCCTTAGCCCTCTGTGTTAGTGATGAATAATAGTGTAAGGTGCACGTGCCCACAGCTGGGGAAGAACACACACACACACACACACACACACACACACACACATACACACTCATACATTCAAATGTAAATACTCACACACACACTCTCTCTCACACACACATACACATACATACGTGCAGATGTAAATACTCTCTCACACATGCACATACACTCACACACATACGCATACATACGTGCAGATGTAAATACTCTCTCACACACACACTCACACTCATACATGTAAATGTAAATACACACACACTCATATATGCAAGTACAAACACCACAAACACACACACACACTCTCACATGCAAATGTAAATACACACACATGCATACAAACTGTACATGTGTCCACACACATAGATATACACACCAGGACACATACATGTCATACAACATACCTACACATAAATCTATGCACATAAATATACAAACATAAACAAGTGTGCAAATGCACACACACACACACACACACACACACACACACACACACACACACACACACACACACACACACACACACACACACACACACACACACACACACACACACACACACACACACACACACACACGACTACCCAGTCAAAGCACCTACAAATTGTGTGCACTTGAGTTTCATACACATACACATTTATAAGCATACACATACACATGTACATAGAGCTCTGTATTGGTTGGCATTAAACTGGTATTACAACTGCATACAATAACAGTACAATTCAAATTACAGTGGACAACAAAGATTTTGCTTCCAGAATACTCTTGGGTGTATCTTATGGACTTTGGTCTACTGATCATGAAAATTGTCATGAAAGTTCCCTATCATGCACCATTTTTTAATTACCTGTATTTGTTATTTCAATTCATTATTCAAGTCAGAATAACTGATGCCAAGATTAAGAAAGGCATTTCTGTTGGTCCACAAATCAAACAGGTCATCAATGACAGGCAATTCAAAGAACTTCTAGTCTGAGTGGAGAAAATCACATGGAAGGCATTCACGAATGATGTTGAAATTTTTCTTGGCAATTACAGAGCACCAAACTACGTGCAGCTGATTGACAGCAAAACCATGAAGTGGAACATGTCACTAAAGATTCATTTTCTGAATTCCCATTTGGACTTCCCTGCAAGTCTTGGCACTATCAGTGACAAGCACAGTGAAAGGTTTCACCAGGACATTGTGGTCATTGAGAAATGGTATCAGAGCAACTGGAATCCATCAATGCCGGCTGATTATTGTTGGACACTTAAGCGAGAAGCCTCAGACATGAAGTACAAATGAAAATTGTCGACAAAACATTTGTAGCTTAGTTGAAACATTGCGAAGTGTCAGCACTGTTATGCAATTAAGCACATTATATTCAATAAAAACAACAACACACACAAAATGCTGGTGGAACACAGCAGGTCAGGCAGCACTATAAGGAGAAGCACAGTCGATGTTTCAGGCCGAGACCCTTCGTCAGGACTAACGGAAAGGAAAGATAGTAAGAGATTTGAAAGTAGTGGGGGGAGGGGGAAATGCGAAATGCTAGGAGAAGACCAGAGGGGGTGGGATGAAGCTAGCGAAGGAAAAGAGGGGGATGGATACCGGTATAGACTTGGAACATGGACTGTTCCACAAAGCCAGCAAAAAGGCAGGCATAACTGGGACCCATACGGGTGCCCATGGCTACACCCTTGGTTTGGAGGAAGTGGGAGGAGCCAAAGGAGAAATTATTGAGAGTAAGAACTAATTCCGCTAGACGGAGGAGAGTGGTGGTAGAGGGGAATTGGTTAGGTCTGGAATCCAAAAAAAAGCGAAGAGCTTTGAGACCATCTCGACGGGGGATGGAGGTATATAGGGACTGGACGTCCATAATGAAAATAAGACGGTGGGGGCCAGGAAACTGAAAATCATTGGAAAAAATTCAAAGCAGAAGAAGTGTCACGAACATAGGTGGGAAGAGATTGAACAAGGGGGGATAAGACAGTGTCAAGGTATGCAGAAATGAGTTCCTTCAAATATTCAATAAAAGTTTTTTTTTGTTCTCAAAATTCCAATGTGATACAAGTAGTCTGAAACTATATTTGTGTACAGCTTCAAATGGGCTACCATAAATATATAAAAAATACAGAGGAAGCAATACTTTAAAAAAAGTTTGTTGACCATGTTATTAGTGATTCCTGTTTACCTAGGGACTGGCAAACTATAGGGTAAAGGAGGAATTTCTGGTGTGTATTGATGTTGGCTTTCTTTGGCCAATATATTGAGGAATTGACTGGAGAATGAACTGTCCTAGAAAGGGATCTTGAATTTAAATAATAGAATTTTGTTCATTAATTAAAGCAATCAAAAACCAAACAAGTTGGTTATGAGATATTTGAAAACGTTATTTAAACGGTTGACAACAATGAACAATGGCAGTATTTAAAGAGCACATGAAGGAATCACACCAGTCTTTCATTTCTGTCTGACAAACAAAAATAAAGCAAGATAGTTAGCTTTCTGAAGATATTAACGATGGTATTAGAAATATTAAAGGCCAGAAAACAAGCATCAAAGCTGGGGACTGGGGATGGTTTATAATTTAGTAAAGGAGAACAAAGGGATTGATTAGGAAAGAGAAACATAATATGAGAGGAAGCTTACAAAGAACATTGACACAGATTGTAAAAGTTTTAATAAATATTTGGTGAAGACAAGTATAGATCCAAAAAAAAGCTGGAATATATAATAGGAAACAAAAGAAATGACAGAACAATTATATTAGTACCTTTGTTCAGCTTCACAAAGAAGGATGCTAATAATCTCCTAGGAATGATGGGGAGCAGAGGTCTGGGAAGCAGGATCTAAATGAAATCAGCACCAGCAGGGTAACAATTTTAGGAAATCTGAGGGGATTAGAGACTGATAAATCCCTGGAATATGATTGTCTACATCCCAGGGTACAAAAGGAATTGGCACTCAAAGTAAAGGATGCTTGGTGTTCACTTTTCAACATTTATCAGACTTTGGAACATTCTTGGGGAAATCTCAAACAGGAAGACATAGCTGCAAGACCAGGAGCCGGTCGTTTAAAACTGAGGTGCAAAAGAATTTCTTCACAAGGAGGATGGTAGATCACTGGAATTCTCTCCTCCGGAAGATTGTGGAGATGGGATCACTGGGAATGGCAAACAAGGAAGTTGTTGCTATTTTCAAAGGTGGGAGAACTGGGGGCTGTAGGGAACTGGCGTAGATGAGGCAGATCAGCCACGGTGGGCCAGGGCTGAGGGGCTGAGGGGTCTTTCCTTGTTTCTATTTTCTTGTAGCGTTGGTATTGAGATTGACTAATCATTATCACAGATACAGTGAAAAGCTTGTCTTGCATACTATTCACAGAGATCAAATCATTGTATCAAGATTAAGGAAAAAGAATAATAATGCAGAATAAAGTGTAAAAGCTGCCAAGCAAATGCAGTGCAGGTAAACAATAAAGAGCATCAAATTGTGCGGCCAAGAATCCATCTTATCGTACAAGAGTTCCATTCAAGGGTCCGATAACAGTGAAACAGAAGTTGTCCTTGAACCTGGTGGTAAGTGCCTTTAGGCTTCTGCCCATTGGGAGAGGGGTCTTTGATTACGCTGTATTGAGGCAGCAAGAGGTTTAGACAGTCCATCGAAGGGAGGCTGGTTTCCATGACGTGCTGTGCTATGTCCACAACCCTCTGCAGTTCCCTGCAGCCACGAGCAGAGCAGTTACCGTACCAAGCTGTTATGCGTCCAGACAGAATGCTTTCAGTGGTGCATCAGTGCAGATTGGTAAGGGTTGACGGGGTGATGCCAAATTTCTTTAGCCTCCTGAGGAGTAGAGACATTGGTAAGCTTTCTTGTCCTTGACATCAACATGGTTGGACCAGGACAGGCTGCTGGTGACATTCACACAGTGAACTTGAAGAAATCAACCCTCACAACTACAACTACACCTGTGGCTGGGGATAGGAGCACCTGCACTACCCACCTGTCTGAAGTCAATGACCAACTCTTTTGTTGACATTGAGGGAAAGGCTGTTGCCATGACAGCACGGCACTAAGCTCTGTCTCCTTCCCGTACTCAGACACATCATTATTGGAGATGTGGCCCCCCACAAACCTGTAGATTAGGGGTTCCCAGCCTTTTTATGCCATGAACCCCGACCATTAACCGAGGGGTCTGTGGACCCCAGGCTGGGAGCCCCTGCTGCAGATGGAGATGGAGCAGAACCTGGCCATGTGGTCACGAGTGTATAGAAAGTAGAGTACGAGGAGCAGAGAGCTTAGAATAATCATGGTAGAAGTGTACTGCCTATTCTTACTGATTACAGTATGTCAGTTAGAAATCAAGGATCCAGTCACAGAAGGAGGCATTAATTCCCAGGGTCCAGAGTTTGGTGATGAGTTTGCTTGGAATAACAGCAATATTCTTGTAGTTCTGTGTATCCCATTTTCCTAGCTAAGGTGACAGATACCAGACATCTCTGCAGCTTTGCACTTGTGCGTTTGTCCAACAAAGTATGGTTTGACTGAGTTTTCCACTTATTTTTCACATCGGTCACTGAAGTAGAAAGAAGGAGAACGTAAAGCGTAACAAAGGTCACTATTGGCGCCCTGAGGTGTTAGGGGATTGGAACAGGCCCTTCGGCCCATTGTGTCCATGCCAGCCGTCATGACTGCGCTCATCCCACTTGTCTGCATTAATCCCTCTGTGCTCCGCCTGTTCAAGTACCTGACCAGATGCTTTGTGAATGTTACTTGTCCCTGCCTCCAGCACCTCCTCTGGCCCCTTGTTCTGGATGTCAACGACTTCATGTGAAATGTTTATTCTTGTCCTACCTTAAATGCCTGCCCCCTAGTTTTAGACATCTCTGGCATGGGAAACATACTCTGTCTATCTACACTATCTATACCACAGTACTTCTGTTACCAGCAGTCTCCTTCCATCCAGGGGAAAAGGACCCAGTATCTAAAACAACACACACAAAATGCTGGAGGAGCTCAGCAGGTCAGGCAGCGTCTATGGAATAGAGTAAACGGTCAACGTTTCTGGCCGAGACCCTTCAGCGGGACTGGAAAGAAAGAGAAGTCAGAGTAAGAAGGTGGGGGCGAGGGGAGGAAGAGGAACACAGTGGTAGGTAATGGGTGAAGCACAAGCAAGAGAAAATCTGCAGATGCCGGAAATCCAAGCAACACATACAAAATGCTGGAGGAGCTCAGCAGTCATCAGGCCGAGACCCTTCATCAGGACTGAAAATAAAGATGAGGAGTCAGAGCAAGATGGTGGAGGGAGGGGAGGAGATAGATGAAACCAGGAGAGGGGGAGAGGGTGATGTAGAGAGCTGGGAAGTAGATTAATGAAAGAGGTAAAGAGCTGGAGAAGGGGAGAATCTGATAGGAGAGGACAGAAGATCATGGAAGAAAAGGAAGAGGAAGGAGCACCAGAGAGAGGTGTTGGCAGGTGAGGAGATAAGGTGAGATTGGGAAACAGGAATGGGGAATCATGAAAGAGAAGGTTTAGGGCAATTACCAGAAGGTCGAGAAATTGATGTTCATGCCATCAGGTCGGAGGCTACCCAGATGGAATATATGACGTTGCTCCTCCAACCTGCACGTGGCCTCATCATGGCAGTAGAGGAGGCTGTGGACTGACATGTCGGAATGGGAATGGGAAGTAGAATTGAAATTGTTGGCCACCAGGAGATCCTGTTTTGTTGTGGTAGAGGGAGTGAAGGTGGTCAGTGAAGCAGTCTCCCAATCTATGTTGGGTCTCACCGATATACAGGTACTCACAGTCAGAGCACTGGATACAGTGGATGACCCCAATAGACTCACAGGTCCTCTCACCTGAATGGTAGTGAGGGAGGAGGTATAGGGGCAGATGTGGCGCTTAATCCGCTTGCAATGGTAAGAACCAGAAATGAGATCAGTGGGGAGGGATGTGGACAAGGGAGTCATCCCTGTGGAAAGTGGGGTGGGGAGGTTAAGGAAAGATGTGCTTGGTGGTGGGATCCAGTTGGAGATGGCAGAAGTTAAGGAGAATTACGTCCTGGATGCCTCCTGGCTGAACTCCTCCAGCATTTTGTGTGTGTTGCTTTGGATTTCCAGCATTTGCAGATTTTCTCGTATTTTCCACCTTTTCTGAGTCTTACCTAATAATCCAACATCTCCAATTTAAGCAGCATCTCTTAAATCTTGTCTACACGCTCTCTAGCTTAATCACATCCCTCCTGCAATAGATTGTAGTGAGCAGAACTACATGTAATACAGAGGAGATAATGAAATAAGGTTTCAAAATTTTCCTTAACAAACGCAAACTTTATAGAGTAAAATGTAACTGTTAAAAACCCGAGAAAGGTATCTTTATAAAATTAGGATCCTCAGAGTAACAGAGCTACTGATACACCTGTGCAGTTTATACAATTTCTTTATGACATACCCACACTAGAGGAGATACAGTTTAACTTTCTGAAAACACAAGGAACTTTCTTGCACATAAAGGTGGATTTAACACATTCTCCCAGTAATTAAAGCAAACAAAAAGGAAACTATCACTAAATATTTGTTCAATAGGCTTGATAAGTCTGTTTGGGAAGGATACACTATGCACTGGTTCAGTGGACAAACACGAGTCCTGATGAAGGGCAAACTCTATAGATCACCTAAGCAAGGCAACACAGCAAAGGCATTTATACACAGATGATTATTTATTGAGATACAGAGTGGAACATACCCTTCTGGCCTTTCGAGCCACGCCATCCAGCAATCCCCTGAGTTAATCCTAGTCTAATTATAGGACAATTGACAAAGACCAATTAAGCTACCAACCGGTACGTCTTTGGACTGTGGGAGGAAGCTAGAGCACCCGGAGGAAACCCACTTAGTCATGGGGAGAACATACAAACTCCTTACAGGCAGCAGCAGGAGTTGAACCTGGATCACCTGTATTGTAAACCATTGTGCTAATGACTTGAAACATCAATTGTCCATTGCCCTCCATAGGTGCTTCCTGCCTTGCTGAATTCCTTCAGCACTGGCATGTTGCTCCACAATCCAGCATCTGCAGTCTCTTGTGTTTCTCGACTGTGTTACCTATCCTAGGGCCTCACTTTCCCTCTGCGACCAGTACAATGTCATCTGCCTCCATCCCTTTATGCCAAGAGTACAGCACAGCGCCAATTAACACCTAATGGGAGAAAGATGGGAGACGACAATATCGAACACACAGGCAATTAGGAATGAATTTATTCTTAATGAGCTATGTGTAAATTTGCACATTAAGTTTCCTGCATCACAACGAGTGATGGAAGAGAAGTGGCCCCTAGATGGTTGTTGATTGTCCAGCTTCCCTCCTCCAGTTGGTTGCAACAGGATAAAGCTGCTCTGTTGATAGAAAGCTCTGTTATATTGCTTTTAATAATCTTTTCCAGTAGACGGTCAGCCTGTCTTTGCATTGTACTGTAGCAATGTCTGTAATTTACATGATATTTGTTCTCCTCCAAGCCAGGGGGCACTGTACTTTGGCAGAGTACTTCCCCTGTACCACTGTTTTCATCTTTCCCAGATACCATTATGGTTTGTAGGTGTGCTCTCAATGGGTTTGAAGGAAAGAAATGAACTTTCTAAAGGATGGAATTCAGCCTCAACCACTTATGTTTGCTGAGGAATACCCTAGTCATTTGGACTAGATTGATGAGAAGTCCCTCATAGCTGTTCTCAAAACTGTTCTGTGTTTGGTCCATCAACGTCCTTTAGAAGATCCAGTGTCCAACGTAAATGTGACTCCAGTCCCACGTCAGAGCTGCTGGGTCTTCACTGAGCCGTGAAATCACCCAGAAACCATTGAGTCAGTTTGCGCACAGGGATGAACAATAAATGCAAGCATGTAAGGTGACATCGTATGAATTGGTAAAGTGATTAATTATCGTCACATGTACTGAGGTACCGCCAAAAGGCCCACAAGGTTGTTGTAGGGTTTGGAGGCTTTGCAGTGTAGGAGGAAACTGGAACATCCAGAGGAAACCCTGTTCAAACTCTTTACAGGCAGTGGCAGGAATTGAACCCGGGTTGCTCATACTGTAAAACGTTGTGCTAGCCGCTATGCTAGCATTCTGCCCAAAGTCCAAAGCTGTACCAGTGGGTGAGGTAATTGGTCATTGTAAATTGTCCCACGATTAGGCTAGGAATAAATCCGGGTTCTGCTGGGCGGTGTGGCGGGAGGGGCCTGTTGCATGCTGTATCTCAGTCCATAAATAAATTATGCCAGATGCTTCACTGAGGCGGTGAGAAGTGTAGATGGAGTTAATGGAGGGGAGGCTGCTTTCTGTAATGTGCTGCGTTGTGTCCATAACTCTCTGCAGTTCCTTGCTGTCTCAGGCAGAGCAGTTGCCATACCAAGCTGAGATACAACTGGATACAATGCTTTCTAAGGGGCATCTATACCAGCAGTGTCCAGTGAGATTAACCCAGTTGGCATGTTTCCTTGGGCTGGGAATTGGTCCGAGAAGGGTTAAGGGGTTGAAGAGTGAAGTGGGATTCTTACTCCCTACTACCGTTGACTGCCCCCCCCCCCCCCACCACTCCACTGCTCCCTGGATCAGTGTAGGTTCGAAAAAAGTGCTTCCAGGACTAGAAAGGTAGGTGTTCGCAGATTTGATGCATGAATAAAAAACAAAGTTCTTCTGGAGAATGGCAGAGGAGTTTACTTGTTGCATTCTGTAACAGGTTACCCAGAACAGCAAGGGAAGCAAATATAACAGCAACGTGTTACTGGAAAATGATATGCATTTGATTTGGAGGAGTTTGTAGGGGAATGGGACTCACTGGCACATTCCATCAAATAGCCTCATTTCACACAGTCAGGACTTCCCAAAATATTTCACTGGCAGTTCACTCCTTCTGATGAAAGTCAGTGTCATTTGAAGACCCACATTCAACATTTCAGGAACACCTTCTTCCCCTCCACCATCAGATTTCAAAATGGACAATGAACCCATGAACATGATGTCACTATTTTTCCTCTCTTTTTACACTACTTATTTATTTTTATATATATATTCGTATTTCTTATTGTAATTTATAGTGTTTTTATATATTGCATGGCATATGTCAGTAATAATAAACCTGATTCTGATTCTTCAAGCAAAGGGTTAAAGAGATAGAGATTAGCTTCATTTGAAACATACGGCAAGATGCGTCATTTGTGTCAAATCAGATCAGCGAGGATTGTGCTGGGCAGCCTGTAAGAGTTGCCCGGCTTCCAACAGCACATAGCATGCCCACAACTCTCTGTTTGAGTTTGGAATGTGGGAGACCGCCCAAGCACCCGGAGGAAAACCACGGGGCCATGGGAGGAACATATTCCATATAGACGGATCTTATAGCTGACACTGTAGAGCGTTGCGCCAACCGTTATAACGCTCTGCCATCGTCAACGCTATTGTGCCGTACCATCGACTCTGTTTCATCCTCACAGATGCCTCCTGGCTGGGCAAGTAGTTCCAATGTTTAAATTCAGAACCTTTATAATCCCTGAATAGGATTTGGAAACTAATTAATGTGTAGCAAGGTCTCATGAAAATTTATACTGCCTATCTTTTTTCTAAGGGTTTTGTGGAGGGCGTTGTAGACATTTAAACAGCCGTGAGAGTGAAGCGCACGATGAGGGATTGCGGAAGGGGGAACAAGAGCCAACAATTAACATTGCCTTCCAAAGCCCGTTCGCACACTGAGGGTCAGAGTCGAGGGCCCACAGTGCACAGTGACCTTGCTGCCTACGGAGTTAAGATGTAAATGTGGAGAATCCACTATCGGTTCAGAATGTTCAGGAAGGAAGAATGAGCCCTAGGCCACACCTCTCTCATCCACAGAATCCTTTCCCTCCATCAGCTTCCTGCAAACTCAGCTGCCCACAGAAACTCAACTCCATCTTAGTTTTGCTGCACGTGGCAGATAAGCCAAGATCCTCACCTGCAACAGAGCCAGTTTCCTTAGAGATGGGTTTCCAACAAGACTGCTTCATTGACCCAGCATCACTGAGCCAATGACCAACAGTGATACTCTGCAGACAGCTTACAGAACTACTGGATACTCTTCTTCTACTTCTAAATATACTTCTTCTGAACCGGGATCGATTGGAGCTCGTGGTTTCCTTTTTAAGAATATATTTTTGAGCTGATCGAGTGACGTGGCACTTCTGCAATCTCCCTGGGGATTCAGCATGGAGTGTAGCTAGGGCCAACACTGGTGTCGATTCCTAAAAGCAGAATACGAGCTTGTGGTCGGCCCCATTAGTCTGCACTGATTAAACCACTGAGCAAGATTAAAATCGACGAGGACGAGAATGGAAACGAACGGGAGTTCAGTGCCATCCACCTGCGATGGACTGTTCTCCCTCTTGCTGCAGCCGGTGGAAGTCGAGGGTCCCACACTGCAAGGTTCCGTTGCCTCAGCAGCTGATGGCTCGTCGCTGTGGACGCGTCTTCAGCTGTTTAACGTCCTCAGTGCTGAATGCGCTTTGCTTTTGTGTGATTCGATTGAGGCGCTTCAACATGG
Source organism: Hemitrygon akajei (assembly GCF_048418815.1). Taxonomy (NCBI): domain Eukaryota; kingdom Metazoa; phylum Chordata; class Chondrichthyes; order Myliobatiformes; family Dasyatidae; genus Hemitrygon; species Hemitrygon akajei. The sequence goes on from NC_133139.1 coordinate 80,174,556, forward strand.
AACCGAAACTGCGGCTGTGGTCTGCAGCCATCCACACAGCACTGAACTGGCGGACTCAGTGGCCGCGGCCATCAGATCCCAGGCCAGCTTCACTCACCTCAGCGAATAATGGCTGTAGACTCACTTTCGGGGACTCTACGGTCTGATGTTTAATGTTATAGGCGTTATGTGCTCACTTTTTGCTTTTTGCGCAATTTGTTCTTTATTTCTTTGCAAGTCCGATGGTTTTGTGGTGTGGAGGTTTTCTTTAAATGGTTTCCATGGTGTTTTGTGGCTGTCTGCAAGAAGAGCATACTCAAGGTTGTATACCATATACACACTTCAATAATAAACATACTTTGAACTTCGAACTTTCTTCTGTTGATCTTTTTTTGCAGTGTTACACCTCTCTTCCAGCAAAGCTTCCTGCTGGAGTGGTTATTCTACGGGACATATCAGAAACTGTTTACTGTAAATACCTTCAGTCCAAGACACACACTACCCCAGTCTCAGTAGTTCCTCCAAGAGGACTACAACCTTGTCGTAGGGTTTGGAGGCTTCCATGCCTAAATAACCCGGAGAGTTATGTTGGCTGGAGTGAGGATATTATGCATAGGCTCTTGGTAGGGCCACCCATGCCAAACAGGTCAAAGGGTAGAGGCCAGGCTAAGAGTGGTCCCCTAGTCCTCCAGGTTCAGGGGTTCTGCTCGGGGATAACAACTCTGACTGGTGAAACAAAATTGTTAAGGAAACAACAATGAAGAATTCTTCTACATCTGAGTGTGACGCGATTCCTGAGTCTCCACCCGGGACTTGCTTGACTGACAGTAGTGAAAACTGAGAGGAAGCTACTGACAAGATGAAGGAAGCACTGAACACTGTCAGAGACCTTCATTGCTGTCTTAAATGCCAGTGGCACAGCGGGCGGTATTTTTTTTGCAGTGTTACACACCTTTTCCAGCAAAGCTTTCTGCTGGAGTGGAGCTATTCTATAGGATATATGGGGAAACTGTTCAACATTGGTACAGCACCTTCAGCCCAGGACCCACACTGCCCCAGTCTCAGTAATCATTCAATGTTATGCAGGTGACGCAAGTGAGTTATGTACATTTAAAGGCTGAATTCCAAGCTTTCACTGACTTATTCCCTGAAGCACGTGTGAGGATGGACTTGTTGGTGGGACTGAAGATAAGACACAGAAGCAGACAGTGCAGTGTGCAGGCATTAACAGGTTTGAGACTGTGGAGAGGAGGTGTGATGAAACATAGAAAATAGGTGCAGGAGTAGGCCATTTGGCCCTTCGAGCCTGCACCGCCATTCAGTATGATCATGGCTGGTCATCCAACTCAGAACCCTGTACCTGCTTTCTCTCCATACCCCCTGTCTCTTTGGCCACAAGGGCCATATCTAACTCCCTCTTAGATATAGCCAATGAACTGGCCTCAACTGTTTCCTGTGGCAGAGAATTCCACAGATTCACCACTCTCTGTGTGAAGAAGTTTTCCCTCATCTTGGTCCTAAAAGGCTTCCCCTTTATCCTTAAACTGTGACTCCTCGTTCTGGACTTCCTCAACATCGGGAACAATCTTCCTGCATCTAGCCTGTCCAATCCCTTTAGAATTTTATACGTTTCAATAAGATCCCCCCTCAATCTTCTAAATTCCAGCAAGTATAAGCCCAGTCGATCATCATTCAGATAATCATCTGTTTTCCTGTTCTTGCAGCCAAAGTGGATAGCCTTACATTTATCCACATTAAATTGCATCTGCCATGAATTTGCCCACTCACCTAACCTATCCAAGTCACCCTGCATCCTCTTAGCAACCTCCTCACAGCTAACACCGCCGCCCAGCTTCGTGTCATCCGCAAACTTGGAGATGCTGAATTTAATTCCCTCGTCTAAATCATTAATATATATTGTAAACAACTGGGGTCCCAGCACTGAGCCTTGCGGTACCCCACTAGTCACTGCCTGCCATTCTGAAAAGGTCCCGTTTACTCCCACTCTTTGCTTCCTGTCTGCCAACCAATTCTCTATCCACATCAATACCATACCCCCAATACCATGTGCTTTAAGTTTGCGCACTAATCTCCTGTGTGGGACCTTGTCAAAAGCCTTTTGAAAATCCAAATATACCACATCCACTGGTTCTCTCCTATCCTCTCTACTAGTTACATCCTCAAAAAATTCTAAGATTCGTCAGAAATGATTTTCCTTTCACAAATCCATGCTGACTTTGTCCGATGATTTCACCGCTTTTATTTCACCATATGAGACCCATATCAGGGTAGGAAAAGGTGACCTGGTGTTCACCAGTGGAGTCCTGGTACAGGGGTTGGTTTCATGGAAACATAGAAAACATACAGCACAATACAGGCCCTTCAGCCCACAAAGTTGTGCCGAACATGTCCCTACCTTAGAAATTACTAGACTTCCCCATAGCCCTCTATTTTATTAAGCTCCATGTACCTATCTAAAAGCCTCTTAAAAGACCCTATCGTATCCGCCTCCACCACCGTTGCCAGCAGCCCATTCCACACACTCACCACTCTCTGAGTAAAAAAACTTACCCTGACATCTCCTCTGTACCTACTCCCCAGCACCTTAAACCTGTGTCATCTTGTGGCAACCATTTCAACCCTGGGAAAAAGCCACCGACTATCCACACAATCAATGCCTCTCATCACCTTATATACCTCTATCAGTTCACCTCTCATCCTCCGTCGCTCCAAGGAGAAAAGGCCAAGTCCACTCAACCTATTCTCATTAGGTATGCTCCCCAATCCAGGCAACATCCTTGTAAATCTCCTCTGCACTCTTTCTATGGCTTCCACATCCTTCCTGCAGAGAGGCGACCAGAACTGAGCACAGTATTCCAAGTGGGGTCTGAGCAGGGTTCCATATAGCTGCAACATTACCTCTCGGTTCCTAAATTCAATTCCACGATTAATGAAGGCCAACACACCGTATGCGTTCATAATCAGCGTCAAAGAGCTGCCATCTGGCCTCTGCAAGGTAGTAAAGGGTATGTTTAGTGATAGGGTCCCTTTGGAGATGGCAGACAGAAAGTACAGTTCAAGTAAACAATAAGGTACAATCATAATGTGGTAGATTGTGATGTCATTAGGCCACCTTATCATACCAGGAAACTATTCAACAGTCTTTGAAGCTGGCCTTGAGCCTAGTGGTACATAATTTTCTATCTTCTGCCCAATTGGAGAAGGGAGAAAAGAGAATCCTTGGGCTAGTGTGGTCTTTGATTATGCTGGCTGCCTTACTGAGGCAGTGAGTACCGTAGACAGAGTCCAGCAGAGAGGAGGCTGGTTTCCACAATCAGCTGAGCTGTGTGCACAGCCTTGCGGTCACATGCAGAGCAGTTGCCACGCCCAAACTGTTTTGCACCTTGATAGGGTGCTTTCTGTGGTGCATTGATTAAAAGCTGGTAAGGCTCGACGGGTACATGCCAACTCTCTTTCGCCTCCTGAGGAAGTAGAGGCATTGTTGAGCTTTCTTGGCCATGGGCCTTTCTGGTTGGACCAGGACAGGCCCTTGGTGAAGTTCACTCCTCGGCAAGTGTAGCTCTCAACCCGATCAAGCTCAATAACATTGGTGTAGACAGCAGCATGTGCAATCCTCCCCTTCCTGAAGTCGATGATCAGCTCTTTTGTTTTGCTAACCATAGAACATTACAGCACAGAAACAGGCCTTTTGGCCCTTTTTGGCTGTGCCAAACCATTTTTCTGTCTAGTCCCACTGACCTGCACCTGGCCCATATCCCTCCATACACCTCTCATCCATGTACCTGTCCAAGTTTTTCTTAAATGTTAAAAGTGAGCCTGCATTTACCACTTCATCTGGCAGCTCATTCCACATTCCCACCACTCTCTGTGTGAAAAAGCACCCCCACTAATGTTCCCTTTAAATGTTTTCCCCTTCACCCTTAACCCATGTCCTCTTGTTTTTTTTCTCCCCTAGCCTCAGTGGAAAAAGCCTGCTTGCATTCACTCTATCTATACCCATCATAATTGTATATACCTCTATCAAGTCTCCCCTCATTCTTCTACGCTCCAGGGAATAAAGTCCTAACCTATTCAACCTTTCTCTGTAACTCAGTTTCTCAAGTCCCGGCAACATCCTTGTAAACCTTCTCTGCACTCTTTCAACCTTATTAATATCCTTCCTGTAATTTGGTGGCCAAAACTGCACACAATACTCCAAATTCGGCTTCACCAATGCCTTATACAACCTCACCATTACATTCCATGACATTGAGAGAAAGGTCGTTGCTATGACTCTGTGTTACTGAGCACATCTCCTTCCAACTCAGCGTTATTTGGGATATGGCCCACCACGGTGATGTCACCTGCAAACTTGCAGATGAGGTTAGAGCAGAGTCGGGCCACGCAGTTATGACTGGAGAGTTAGGGAGCTGAGGAGAACCAGTGTTTATAATAATCAGTGCTTAGAATGTTTCGTGCAAGTTTCATGGATATGCTGAAAGCTCCCCTGAAAAAGGTAGCATTCCCACTGACTCCTGGGAAACTTCAGACCCAGGATGCTTCAATGTGACAGCGGAGCATTGGGGATATCTCCGAGAACCTGATGGGCATGTGTCAGTAGTGCACAGGGGCCCTGAGCAGGCAGGGCCTAACACAGCACCCACCCATGGAAGAGCCTGCAGTTCCCACATCGGTCTCATCGGCCACTCCACAACCCATGTCCAAAGTGGAAGCAAGTTATATTTGATCCCGAGAGACTACTAAAGGAGAAAATCTGTACCTGCGATAACAGTGTGTGTTTCTGTCTGTCCCGAATTGTTTTGTGTTTCCTAATTACCATTTAAGTGGATTCAGCTGTATAATCAGGTCATTACTTCAATCAGTGCAGTAAAGGCCACACTGATGACACAATAATGGTGCAATAAGGGAGATTTGGTTATTCACAGTGGAGTATAGTGAGTAATGAGGGTATAAATAGATCTGCGGATGAGAGCAATTAACAAATTAATGATCACAATGGTGATCATTTTGAATGAAACCTGTGCTTAAATGTAATGTTATCTTTACACAGGGATGCGCTCAGCTTCCTCCCTTTCTAGCCTACTTCCTTGTCTCCACAACAAACCTCGGTCATCAGGAAACTGGGCATTAGCCTGTTTTTATATGCAGCACGGAATAGGCCCCCTTCAGCCCTTCAAGCCACACCATCCAGACACCCCTGAATTAAAGAGCAAACACGAGGAAATCTGCAGATGCTGGAAATTCAAACAACACACACAAAATGCTGGTGGGACACAGCAGGCCAGGCAGCATCTGCTGAATTAACGCTGGCCCAATCACGGGACAATTTATAACGTCTGATTACCCACCGACCGGTACATCTTTGGACTCTGGAAGGAAACTGGAGCACCTGCAGAAAACTCATGCATCCCACAGGGAGTACGTATGGATGATGTCAGAATTTGACTCCGAGCTCCGAAACGCCGAGCTGTAATAGCGTTGCGCTAACCGTTACGCTACCCTTTTTGTGTATGCCGGAAGCATGATTTGTACGGCACCAATTCCCAACCAGATCCACCTCAAAAACACATCGGTGGTGCTGGGTCACTTCCAGGATCAGTCCCGAAGATGGGATATGTGCTGGAAAAGTTCCCACCTGCTGCATGTTTGTCACTTTGATCGGAGAACTACCCCAATGGCCTAACTCATCTGACTATTGCTCCCCCTGCCTTGTCGTTTGTTTGAAGATTCCAGTGACAGGGTATTTTGTAAATTACTTAGTATTGGTTTTGGTTTATGATTCATTGATGTACCAAGATCCAGTGAAAAGCATTCATTTTGCATGCTATCTACAAGTGACACTATGTTCTTCAACAGCGATAATGCTAGCATTCATTTCAAGAGGTTGGTATCCGTTTTCATGCCTTCTGGCAGGTTGGGCAGCGTTTTTTACCGTTTCCAGAGCATTCGACTGTTTTTTTTATGAGGTTGAGTTGCTCAACCCAGCACAGCTGGAAAGCCTGCAAGGAGCCGGCCGGATTCGAAATCGGAACCACTCGCCTCGGAGCCTGCGCCCGATGCCACTCCACCACCGGCCGACTATTCAGGTCAAGATTTGACCCGGAATAGTGACTGTCCATTTCCCCCTGTGGGCAATGGCTGACCAGCCAGGAGCCAATGAGGGTACAGTTTAGTCTCTCTCTCTCCACCCCTGGGTCATGGCACAGAAGCTGCTCGGTGTGCCCGCTGGACCTGGTACACAAGGTCTGGCACTGCACTCTGCACAAGAAAAACAATCAGCAGACACAGAATTGGATGCTCACAGGAGACCTTTGTGCTCAAACACTCAAACTAAAAGAACACTGGAACATCAGCAAACCCTTTTCAGCCCTCTCCGCCGTCACTGGATCGTGCCTGATCTTGGACTCAGATTAGCTGTCTGCCTTTCGCTCTGCACCCCTGACATCTTTATTTTATTATTTATTTACAGATCCAGCAGTGTAACAAGACTTTCCAGCCCAAAGAGTCCACACCACCTCCTTACATTTCAAGGGGACGAGAATGTAGAAACCAGGATATAACACGGAGATTTCCAAGTCATTTTTCAGACCACATTTGAAGTATTGTAAACATTTTGGATCCCACATCTAAGAAAATATGTGCTGGTATTGGAAAGGCTCCAGAGGAGACTTTTTCCAGAATGATCCCATACCCCTCCTCTCTCATCTCCATTCAAGGCCCCAAACTGTCCTTCCAGGTGAGGCAACACTTCACCGGCAAATCTGCTGGGATGATTTATATTGTCTAGTGCTTCCGAAGCAGCCTCCTCTACGTTGTAAATCGGGGTACCGCTTTGTCGGGCATCTCCGCACCGTCCGCCACAAGCAGGACTTCCCAGTGGTTCGTCGACACCTCTGCACCGTTCACCACAACTGGGTCTTCCGGGTGGCCTTCTGATTCCCACTTCCCGTTCCTACGCATCAGTTCACGGCCTCCTCTTGTACCAAGATGAGGTCACCCACAGGGTGGAGGAGCAAGACCTTATATTCATTCTGGGTACCCTCCAACCTGATGGCATGAATATCGATTTCTCCTTCCAGTGAACTAATTCCTGCCCCACTTCCCTATCCTCCATTCTGATCTTTTACTTCTTCTCACCTACCTTTCACACTCCCCCGGGTCACCTCCTCCTTCCATTTCTCCGTGGTTCACTCTCGTCTCCTATCGGATTCTTTCTTTTCCAAGCCTTGACCTTGAAGCTCCCAACTGGCTTCACCTATCACCTTCCAGCTATCCTCTTCCCCCTTCTTGCCTACCTTTTTATTCCGGCATCTTCCCCCTTCCTTCTCAGTCCAGAAGAAGGATCTCGGCCCAAACTGTTGACTGCTTATTCATCTCCAGAGATGCTGCCTGAGCTGCTGGATTCCTCCAGCATTTCGTGCGTGTTGATTTGGATTTCCAGCATCTGCAGACTTTCCCTTGTTTAAACCAGGACAGGACTTACACAGTGAATAGCCAGGCACTGAGGTATGTGGTAGAACAAAGGGAACTGGAAATACAGATTCATAATTCATTGAAAGTGGTGTCAAAGGTACATCGGGTCACAAAAAGAGCTTTTGACACAATGGCCTTCATATATCAGAGTGCTGAGTACAGAGGGTAGGATGTTATGTTGAAGATGTGAGTCCAAATTAAGAGTATTGTTTATAGTTCTGATCACCTACCTGTAGAAAACTTAGCGATAAGCTTGAAAAAGTGCAGAGAAAATATAGAAGGACGTGGCCGTAACGAGGACATGAATTACAGGGAAAGATTGAACAGGTTAGGTCTTTATTCCCTAGATCATAAGAGAATGAGGGGAGATTTGATAGAGGTATAAAAAATTATGAGGTGTATAAATAGGGAATACATGCAGGCTCTTTCCCCGAGGTTGTGTGAGTCAAGGACGAGAGAGCGTAAGTTTAAGGTGAAAGATGAGATTTTGAAGAGGAACCTGAAAGGTGGTGTGAGTGTGGAACGAACTGCCTGCAGAGGTGGTGGATGTGGGTTCAGTTGCAACGGTTAAGAGAAGTTTGGATGGATGCATGGGTGGGAGAGCTATGGAGGGCTATGGTCTGGGTGAGGGCAGATAGGACTAGGCAGAAGATCATGATTGCACGGACCAGATGGGCCAAAGGGCCTCTTTCTGTGCTGTAATGCCCTATGACTGTTTGACACCATGTGCTATAGGGTCATAGTTTTACAGCAAGGAAGCAAGCTCTTCAGCCCAACTTCCCTGCTAGCCTGGATGCTCAAAGCTACTGAACCAAGTGGGTGTAACAGGAGTTAAGCCCGGCTATAGCTGACGATGGAGCGGAGCTGAGAGTTAAATGAACTCTTCCTGTGTTTAAAAAACACAAAATGCTGGCAGAACTCAGCAGGCCAGACAGCATCTATGGGAGGAGGTAGTGACGACATTTCGGGCCGAAACCCCTCATCAGGAGTGAAGTAACATGGGATGGTCGAGGGGGGATAAGAAATGGGAGAAGGGATAAAGTAGAGAGCTGGGAAGTGATAGGCTGGAGGGAAATGGGCTGGGGGAAGGTGGAGAATTATGGGAAATAAAAGAGAAAGAAAGGTAGGGCTGGGGGGAGAGATTATAGTGAGGGGGGAAAAAGAGAAAGAAAGAGAACCAGACTAAATTAATAGATAGGGATGGGGTTAAGGGTGGGGGGCAGGGGTATCAACGGAGGTCAGTGAGTTGGATGTTCATGCCGGCAGGAAGGAGGCTACCTAGGCGGGAGATAAGGTATTGCTCCATTGACCTGCGTGTGGCCTCATCTTCCTGCGTTTATGGTCTACAGCAATGTGGTGGCGATGCTTCATCCTATGAACCTTGGGTACATTGTGTGTGGTGGAATGGGGACTAACCAAGGTGACAGATTTCAGTTTAAGTCCCTTCCAATTGGCCCAACGAAGCAGCCAATATCACAATCAGCTTAAGATACCAATCAAAAGTTGGCAGGATGTGAACTGGTCAACGTGCCAGCTGGTTCTCAAGAATGCTTCCAGGTGATTGGGGAGTGTCAGACAGCACGGTGTCCAAATCGGCAGCCCATCAAGTTGGAGAACAAAGCAGTTTGAGAACAGTCATTAGCATCAGCAAAGGAGAGAGTGCTATTGGCATTAAAGCTCCATTCTCTTATTTGCCTCTTAGTGAATCCTCTTGATAGCAATTGATGTGCCAATCACGTGGAATATTCAATCTAGATTAAATTCGCTGATGGCGTTTGAATGGAAGGTAAAATTGAATCAGCAGCAGATGGCAGATGGGAAACAGAAGCCAGAAGGACCTTAAATCTCCTTGAGAAGTGCTCCTGTTCAAAGGGATTGAAAGAGACAGGATTTCATATCTTGCCCGTGGGATACTGCCAATCTGAATTTGAGTCTAGCAAACTGCTAGCGTTACTTGCAGTTCGTGCTCACAGAGATCAAGGCAACAACTTGCACTTACAGAGCCCCTTAACACTTAATAAAATGGCCCAGGGTGATGAGAGGATCACTATCAAGATGAGGATGTGTTAAGGCAGGTGATCAAAGAGGCTGATTTTTAACGAGGGAGAGGTGGAGGTAACGGGTTCGGGAAGGAGTTCCGAACTGAGGTCGGGTCTACTGCAGGCAGGGAAGACAGTACTGTAGCAACGGGAATGAGGAGTGAGTAAAGGTGTCATCTTGAATGTCCTGAAGGCTAGCGCTGGGGAGGAAAAGATGAGAGCAACTTAGAAACAGGAATGAGAACATTAGAACGGAGGCCAGGAAAGGTTGTAGGCCAGTAAGAGCGAGGGGTAGGGGTGAATGGGAACCATTATGTTGGAAGAATTGCAGTTTACAGAACAAAGGGAAAGAAATTGTCAAGTTTAGAACAACAAAGTCGTGGACGAGGGTTTCTGTAGTGGCCTGGATAAGGCAGTGGTGAAGAGTCAGCAGGACTGATGTTCCTATTCATTCTGAGTTTGGTGAAGAAGCAGTAACAAAATGCAATGAAAGGATATTATGATCAGTGGCTTTTTTTGACGTCCAGTAATGGGGAGAGCTCGTCAGTATGGGAGGGAGACTGCTGGTTATGCTGTGTCAGCTCCATAACGGAGAGGCTTCCTTTGTAAGTCAGGTCCAGTCAGAAGCCACTTACAGAAATGCCAACACAAAAATAAATCTCCCTGCCATGTTCCGCGACACATGGAAATCACGGAATGGTGCGGCACAGACGGAAGCAATTTGGATCGTCGTGCCCCCTGTTGGTTCATTGACAGACAGTCCCAGTTTTCCAGCCATCTCCCATAAACCAGCAAGTTGTCTCTTCCTAATCCCCCTCTGGAGGGCACAATTCTTTCTTGACAGTATCAGAGTGACAAGATGAATCCCTGGCTTTCTCGAACAGAGCCTGCTGCTGGGGCACAAGGCATGAAGATAGACGGCCATTTATTGTGCACTCAGGCGCACTCTAACATACTTCATCACAAATTACTTCAGCTGATGTTGTTAAACTGATAATTGCAGCAACCATTGCGCATATTGTGTCCTTAAGTATCTATTTAGTTATGGTAGCTATCTCCTCTCGGCTCTAAATAGTCGGATGCCAACATTCCAGCTGGCACACGGGATGTTGACCTAAAGTCTTTTCTGAAAGAGGTGTCAAACTGTGCACTTGTCAAAACATTGGCGCGGCTCTACTTGAAGAACAGGGGAGGAAGCTGCTAACAACAAATAAATAGGCCGGGTGGTAGAGCCACTGCACCACAATTCCAGCAGCCTGGCTTTAACCCTGACATCAAATGCTGACTCTCTGGAGTTTGCATGTTTTCCCAGTTGATGCACCATCAATAACTCACTCTGAGACGTAAAAGCGAGGTATCGGCTTTTATTGACTGGAAGAAGGAACAAGCAGTGAGTGACCACTATACTACATCCTGGAGACAGAGAGGCCGGGCTCAGACCTCCATCACCTTTATACAGGGGTCTGTGGGAGGAGCCACAGGAGCAGTCATCAGGGGGCGTGTCCAGACAGGTATATGTAGTTCACCACATCAGTGACCTGTTTCCCTCCCACATCCCAAAGACACGTGCGCTTGGAGGTGAACCGGCTGCTGTACTTTGCCCCTAGAGTGTCGGCAATGATAAAAAGCTGGAAGGAAAGGAATGCCGGCAGAGTAAGATGGGATCCGTATCGGACTGCTTGTGTTGAGCATTGTGAGCATGCTATGTTGGCACCAGGATTGTGTATAATGTATGTTTCTTTGCACCTGTATGTGTAAGCACAGTGTTTCATCGAGCCATAGTATAGCACAGAAACAGGCCCTTCAGCCCATCTAGTCCATGCTGAAGCTACTTAAGCTGCCTACATCCTTCAACCTGCACTGGGACCAGAGCCCTCCATACCCCGACCATCCATATACCTATCGAAACTTCAGTTAAACGTTGAACTTGAGCTTGCATGCACCATTTGCGCTGGCAGCTTGTTCCACACCTCCACAACCCTCTGAGTGAAGAAGTTTCCCCCACATGTTCCCCTTAAACTTTTCACCTTTCACCCTTAACCCATGACCTCTGGTTGTCATCCTAGCCAACCTCAGTGGAAAAAGCCTGCTTGCATTTACCATATCTATACCCCTCATAATTTTGTATAGTGCTGGCGCATGGCCAAGTGGTTAAGGCATTTGTCTAGTGATCTGAAGGTCGCTAGTTCGAGCCTTGGCTGAGGCAACGTGTTGTGTCCTTGAGCAAGGTACTTAACCACACATTGCTCTGTGGCGACACCGGTGCCAAGCTGTATGGGTCCTAATGCAAATCACTTGGACAACATCGGTGGTGTGGAGAGGGGAGACTTGCAGCATGGGCTTCCATACAACCTTGCCCAGGCTTGTGCCCTGGAAACTTTCCAAGGTGCAAATCCATCGTCTCACGAGACTAACGGAGGCCTACACACACAATTTATCACACACCTCTATCAAATCTCCTCTCAGCTTTCTGTATTTTAAGGAATAAAGCCCCAGCCTATTCAACCTTTCCATATAACTGAGGTCCTCCAGTCCTGGCAGCATCCTTGTAAATTTTCTCTTTACTCTTTCAATCTTGCTTACATCTTTCCTGTAGGTAGAATGTCTACAATGTATAAAAACATGCACCGTGCAACAGAATTTCCAATCCAAAGCCTCTAACAAAGTAATTCTGCACCTTGACACATCTGCTAGGGCACTTATGCTCTCCTCTGTCTGGGTAATGGTCCCTTAAATCTGTTCTCTGAGTCCTACCTGAACACAATCGGGTTGATAAATTAAGGAAACACAATTTAGAAGTCTTTTAAAAGGTTTATTAAGGGTGAGGAAATAACACCGCCAAATAATATGTAAACATTTGATAAGTAAATCCACTTGATGGCCACTTTATTAGGAGCACCGGTACACCTGCTCATCAAAGCAAATATTTAATCAGCCAATCATATGGCAGGAACTCATGCAGACATGGTCAGGAAGCTCAGTTATTGTTCAGACCAAACATCAGAATGGGGACGAAATGTGATCTAAGCGACTTTGATCGTGGAATGATTGTTGGTGCTAGACAGGTTGGCCTACGAAAATCTCAGAAAATGTCCATCTCCTGGGGTTTTCACACACAGCAGTGTCTAGAGTTTACAGCAAATGGTACGGAAAGCAAAACTCATCCAGTGAGCAGCAGTTCTGTAGGTGAGATGTCTTGTTAATGAGAAAGGTCAGAGGAGAACCAACTCAATATGTTTCATTGATCATTTGGAAGAGTCTGCTCCTGTATGGTCATCAGTCCTGTCCATCCGTTTCTTACCGGCTGTTAAACTTTGCCCTAAACTCTGCTTATTCTATAATACAAAAAAAATCTGCAAAATTTGATTGACTTCCACCGCCACCCACTTTAACTGCAAAGTCGCCATTCTAACCTTTGCCGGTTAACTGTAAATCTGGGAGATGTTACCTTCCCACACCCCTGTGTCAGTGAGCGAGCCCACATCCCTCCCAGGGGTCACTCACCCAGGCTGACATGTTGACCACAAGCACAGAAAGGTGTTGGACCAGGAAAATTTTCATGCTGATTAACACTTTGAAAGGTTCAGTGTAGATTGTAATGATTTGGGCATTAACATTTCTGTGGGCTCATTGGGGATAAATCTACCCTTTATAGTTGTGAATGGGGCAGTCCTGTGGACAGATTGTACTTTTCCCTTTGTGAGTAGCCCTGTTTTAAAGAACTGATCAGAACAAATTCTTGATTGTTCTTGCTGGCATAGGAAGCTTGCTTAATATTTAAGTATGACAACTGCTGGAGCCTTTTTTAGGGTAGATCTATCCACCCATGTTAGTGATGGTTTACGTAGAGATAAATGTGTTTGTGTTGCAAGTTTGCCAACATCTCTGGAGTTGGGAAGGAACCCACAAACACCTTACTCAAGCGGAAGATTGGTACCAAAGACGGCTGACGCCTGCGACGACATTGCTGTTTCGTTGCCCAGATCTACACACTTGCAGAACCGAACTGCAAACAGGATTGTCCTTTTCTCCAAAAATGGAGTTTAATCCGATCAAGTGTCTGAGGTGTTTCACTTTGAGGGATCAGATTTAAGAGGAAAGTTACAGTTAGTCACAGAGAACCTTAAGAGCGTTGATGTACAGTGGAGTCTTGTGGTCCAAGTCCATAGCTCACTAAAGGTGGCTGCACAAGCAGATAGAGAGGCAAAGAAGGTGCAATGACATACAAGCCTTCTTCACTAGTGCTTGAGGGTCAGGATGTCACTTTGCAGTCTTATGGACCACACTTGCAGCAGTTCTGATGTCCCACTTCAGGAAGGATTGGGATGCCTTTGAGAGGGTTCACAGGTTTGCCACGTCGACGCCTGGAGTAGATGGTATGAGCTACATGGCGAGGTTGGACAAACTTGATTAGTTTTTTCTGGACTGTCGGAGGCTGAGGGGAGATCTGACAGAAGTTTGAAAGAGTGGTTTAGGTAGGATAGACGGCCAAAACTTTTCTCCAGGTTATGGTGAATACTGAAGTTTGTTGCTTTAAGCTGAGGGGGGAAAGCAAAAAGAGATATATGGTGCAAATATTTTACACAGAGAACATGCTGCTTGAGGTGGTAGTAGATGCAGATGTCTTTAGACAGGGATACAGACATGCAGGGAATGGAAGGATATGGATCATGTGCAGCCTGTGGGATAGTGGGATTAGTTCACTTTGGGCTCATGTTTGATACAGACATTGTGGGCTATTTCTCTCCCTCTTTCTTTCTTTCTTTTTCCATTCCCCATTCTGGTTACTCTCTCTCCTCACCTGACCATCTCTTCCCTTTATTCCCCCCCGCTTCCCTTTCTTCCATGGTCCATTGTCCTCTCTCATTAGAATTCTTCTCCTTCAACCTTTCAACTCTTACACCGATCACCTGCCAGTTTCTTATGATCATTCCCCCTTCCTCCTCACCTGGTCTCACCTTCCAGTTTGTACTTCTCCCCCTCCCCTCACCTCCTTATTCTGACTTCAGCCCCCTTCCCTTCCAGTCCTGATGAAGGGCCTCAGCCCAAACCGTCCACTCTTTGTTCCTCTCCGTCGGTGCTGCCTGGTCTGTTGAGTTCCTCCAGCATTCTGTATGAATGGGTTGAAGAGGCTGTTCCTGTGCTGTCCTCTACGTTCTATGTTCTAAGCTCACCTCTCATTCTCTAAAAGTCAAAAACTATGGCTGCTAAAAATAGGACGTATCTCTTTCCCCAGAATCTAGCCTGGTGTCTCCCTTCTTTTTGTCCTCCATTGCTGATAAGTAAGACAATTAAAACCACAAACAGTACTTCAGGAATAAACCGAGGGAGCCTCGGCTCTGGACCGGCCAAGTGCACAAGGAGTGGCAGAGTAGTGTGGTGGCTGGTGTAACACTGTTTCAGTGCCTGTGACCCAGCTTGTAGTGTTCTCCCTGTGCCCGTGTGGGTTTCCTCCAGGTGCTCCAGTGTCCACCCACTTTCCAAAGACGCACGTGGTAGAAAGTTAACTGATCACGTGAGTGTAATTGGACGGTGTGGGCTCCTTGGGCCGGGAGGGCCTGTGACCAGGCTTTACTTAGAGATAAACTAAACTGAGCAAGGCTCAGGAATGCCCTGTCCTCTCAGCTTCTGTCTGCATACACGAGTGCCCACGTTTTATCGCACCATCCGAATGAACAACAAGCTCTCCGTTTTCGCTTGGAGTTGGCATCTCTCCCAGATCCAGTTTTAATAAGCTTCTATTAATTTCCATCTAAAAATAATGTCAGAATTAATTCAAAGGTTTAGATTCCACTCGAGTTCTGCACAGCTCACTGGGTTTATACTGCTGAGGGAAAGGTTCGTGTAATTCAATGCATTTGAAATAACACAGCACATTACGGGCTAACAGAAGGAGATACTGCCTGTTTCTGAAGTTTAATATGGTAATGTCTAATCAGGGAATGGGAGCTCTTTCAATTACAACATTCATACTTTAACAAAAAGCTTCATCTCGACTGTGGAAGCACTTTAGATAGAAAAAACAGTGCACCAAAGCACACTTTTCTTAATTAAGCCCACAAGGCTCCTGCTCAACTTCACCTCAATTGTGCATGATATTTTTATCTGTTCTCATGTAGTTATGCTTAATGGCTTAGAATATTAAGTACGTGCTTGCCTTTGGTAGGACCAGTCCCGAATGATTCTGACAACCCTTGCAAAGCCTGCTTCACATTGTAGGAAAATCCATCGCTGGCATTAGCCTGTATGATCCGCACCCCCGTACATCAGGAGAGTTCTCCACCCCCTCAATGCGTCACCATCGCTATACACTGCACCTGCAGCAAATTGTCCCAGCTCCTTTGACACTACCACTAAATCATTGATCACTGCATCTATCATGCCACTGTACAAACCTGAGCCTCCCACATCCCTTAGGTGTAACCTTCCCTTAAAAGACACTTGGACGGGCATGTGGACAAGCAATGTCTCAGGGATTATGGGCCAAATGATATTGGCCTAAGTGGGATCTGGGTTAGCATGGACCAGATGGGCCAAAGGGCCAGATGGGCCAAACTCAGCCAAACTTTGACCATTTCTTCATGGTTATTGGGTCAAAATGCCGCAATTCCTTACTTCTCCGCATCGTGGGAGGACGTCCTCTGCAGAGACTGCGACAGGTCAATGAATCAGCACGCCACCTCCATCTCAGGAGTGATCGGGGTGGGTAGTCGATGTGACGACATTACTCCCAGCATGAGAATGAATCTTAAAATGGTACAGTGTGCGATCTTCATGAAACCCAGCAGGTGAGAACTAAATGGGCTCACAGCAGGGCCTCTACTAACACTACATATCTACCAAGAAGCCACTTCATCACTATGGTCTTTAAAAACTAAGACTGAACCAACTACAAAATGATCACAGATAAATAATGAGTAGATGTGAGTGGGGATGTGGCCCAGATCCATAGTAAACACGTATGACAGAGGACTAGGATGAAGCTTTTCAGCCCAGTGCTCCATTTAGAAAGACCCCAGCTGATCTCTTGCCTCAGCACCACTTTCCTAGACCAGCCTCTTCTCTCAATCTCTGTAATTGTACAAGATACGGTGGTCCAATTGAATCGAGAGAGGAGGCTACACACAGATTGAGGCCAGAGATCTAAAAGGGAACACTTGTGGGAATTTAGAGGATTGGGAAGAGAGCTGAGAGTAGGTATCGGATTGCTGGAAAATGACGCTGGAGAGGAAGTACTGAGGGACAAAGGAAAGACGGATGAACTGAGTAAGTATTTTGCAACCATCTACTGTGGAACATTAGCGATAAGCCAGAAATTCGAGATTGTTGGAGGGGCAGAAGTGAGAGCAATTACTGTACAGTAAATAGGGAGAAGGTACTTGGGAAGCTGAAAGGTCTGAAGGTAGCTAAGTCACCTTGACCAGACTGGCTACACGTCAGGGTTCTGAAATAGGTGGCTGGAGAGGCTTTAGTAATGATGTTTCAAAAATCACTATATTCTGGAATGGTTCTGCCTGACTAGAAAATTCCAAATGCCACTCCACTCTTCAGAAAATGAGGGAGGCAGAAGAAAGGGCATTATAGGCCAGTTAGCCTAACCTGAGTGGTAGGGAAGATGCTGGAATCAATTGTTAAGTACAAGATCTCAGGGTACTTGGAGGCACATGATAAAATAGGCCAAATTCAGCATGGTTTCCTTAAGGGGATATCTTGCCTGACAGATCTGATGGAATTCTATGAGGAAATAACAAGGAGGATAGACAAAGGAGATTCAGCAGATGTTGTGTACTTAGCTTTTCAGAAGGTCTTTGATAAGGTTCTGCATATGAGGCTGCATTACAAGATAAGAGCCCTTTGGTACGATAGGAAAGATTCTAGCATGGATAAAGCAGTGCTGAATGGCAGGAGGGAAAGAACGGGAATAAAGAGAGCCTTTTCTAGTTGGCTGCCAGTGACTAGTGGTGTTCCACATGGGTATATTGGGAATACCTCTTTTTACGTTACGTGTCAAGGATTACATGCACCTAGAATATTGTGTGCAGTTTTGATCCCCTAATCTGAGGAAAGACATTCTTGCCATAGAGGGAGTACAGAGAAGGTTCACCAGATTGATTCCTGGGATGGCAGGACTTTCATGTGAAGAAAGACTGGATCGACTAGGCTTATACTCACTGGAATTTAGAAGATTGAGGGGGGATCTTATTGAAACGTATAAAATTCTAAAGCGATTGGACAGGCTAGATGCAGGAAGATTGTTCCCGATGTTGGGGAAGTCCAGAACGAGGGGTCACAGTTTAAGGGTAATGGGGAAACGTTTTAGGACCGAGATGAGGAAAAACTTCTTCACACAGAGAGTGGTGAATCTGTGGAATTCTCTGCCACAGGAAACAGTTGAGGCCGGTTCATTGGCTATATTTAAGAGGAAGTTAGACATGGCCCTTGTGGCTAAAGGGTTCAGGGGGTATGGAGAGAAAGCAGGTACAGGGTTCTGAGTTGGATGATCAGCCATGATCATACTGAATGACGATGCAGGCTCGAAGGGCTGAATGGCCTACTCCTGCTTCTATGGCTTTGTGGCCAAGTTTTCAGATGACACAAAGGTGGAGGAAAAGGTAGTGTTACAGAAGAAGGGAGGTCACAGAAGGACTTAGATTAGGAAAATGGGCAAAGAGGTGGCAGATGGAATATGGCATAGGCCAGTTCATGCACTTTGATAGAATGAACAAAAGCATAGACTATTTTCTAAATGGGCAGAAAATTCAAAAATCCAAGTTGCAAAGTGACTTGGAAGTCCTCATCCAGGATTCCGTAAAGGTTAACTTACAGGTTGAGTTAAGGTACGGAAGGTAAATGCAATGCTAGCATTCATTTCGAGAGGACTAGAATACAAGAGGGTCATGATGAAGGGTCTTGGCCCAAAACGTCGACTATTTATTCATTCTATAGACGTTGCCTGGCCTGCTGAGTTCCTCCAGCATTTTGTGTGCGTTGCAAGGATATAATACAGAAGCTTTATAAGGCACTGGTCGGGCCACACTTGTAGTATTGGGAGCAGTTTTGGGCATCTTATCTGATAAATGGTGTGCTGGCATTGGGGAGAGTCCAGAGGAGAGTCACGAAAATGATTCAAGGAATGAAAGGCTTATCATATGTGGAGTGTTTGATGGTTCTGGGCCTGTACTTGCTGGAAACTGGGAAAAAAAGAGGGGGGAATCATATTGAAATCTATTGAATAAGGAAAGTTCTGGGTGGAGTGGATCCAAATTGGATGCTTCTTATCGTGGGGTGTCTAAAACCTCAGAGTAGAGGGACATCTTTTAGGAAGAAGCTGAGGAAGGTTTTCTTTAGCCAGAAGGTGGTGAATCTGTGGAGTGATGTCACTGGCAGCTGTGAGGACCAAGTCATTGGGTACATTTAAGGCAGTGGCTGATTAATTCTTCATTAGTCAGGGTGTGAAAGGTTGCAGGGAAAAGGCAGTAGAATGGTGATGAGAGGGAAAATGGATCAGCAATGATGAAATGGCGGTGCAGACACAATGGGCTGAATGGCCTCACTTTGCTCCTACCTCATATGGTCTTATAACAGTAGTGTAGCAGATAGCATAATGCTATTCCAACGCCAGCAACCCAGGTTCAATTCCTGTCGCTGTCTGCAAGGAGCTTGTACATTCTCCCAGTAACCGCGTGGCTTTCCTCCTGGTGCTCTGGGGGAATCCCTGATTTCAAAGACGTGCGAGTTAGTAGGTTAGTTAGTCTCACGGGTGTAAACGGACAGCCAGAGGGGCCTGTTTCTGAGTTGTATTGCTGAATAAAAAATAAAACAACAGAGGGTGCATCAGAAGAGGGATGTAAAACAGAAGCTTTAATGTGCAGTAACAGATGTTGTTCCAGAAAAACCAGGTATGAGAACAACATCTGTCCTTATGTAGACTTCCAATTTTTACAATGGCCACGTAATAGGAGTGACTTTGTTTCTTGCTGTGGGCCTATTCATATATGGTAGTAACAGAGACAAGCTAGCAATGATTGTTCTGTTGGGCGGGTTATCTTATTCTCCCAGGTGAAGGCCCATTGTGTGTAGGATCGCATTGATGAACACAATATACCACTTCCCATCATCGTTACTGCAAGTAAAAGTGCAGTGTTTACATCAGTTTCTACAGCACAAACCTCTCTGAGGATCATCACCTTGTCATGGTGAGTTCCCTAGAGCGATGTCATCTGGAGCTTAGCTTCTGGTGGGGTCGCCCAAGGCGGCAAGGCCAAGGAAGAGGTTCCACACAAAGAGCAATCCAACCAAGACCTCAGCGGTGGAGCAGGCAGGAGACGATGACACCTCACTGTGACAGTGAGGTTGGAGAGAGGCTGCAGAGGTGAAGAGATCTCAGTCGCTTTGCATGCCATGCCACCGGACCCTGGCCCTGATCTGTCAAGGACTGTGGTGGTGGTGCCCGTGCATCAGCCTCTCCACGTTAAACAAAGCCATACACAGACGTTCTCCATTAAGGGAATAACCCCTGGGGAGAACATCATACTAGACTCAAACGATTGCACGAATACTATCCAGCATAAAGCAGAATCCTCAACCCTGTTTGATGCCGACTATCGGACCACATTTTCACTTGTCCCATTTTATTCCGCCCACTGCCCTATCAACTCCCTCTGGAGCTTGTCACTGACCAACACACCAGGGACAATTTACAACTACCACTTAATCTACCAGCCTAGTTGATCCCTGGCTGCTCTCTGAAGTGGAGTAGCAAGTTATTCAGTTTCACATTGAAGGAAAGAAGCTAGCAGCCACTTCCTGTGCAGTTCAGCGAGTGCAATAGTTTCTACAACACATCGATGCAGAGGGTGAATGGTAAAACTAAAAGAAAGTGGTAGCACTTAATTTTGACCGTGATGAGCCTGGTTGCAGCTTCCTCCATTTCCTTTTCTCTCAGCCACTCCAAGTCAGCAGCAGGTGTAGGCCACTCAGCCCTTTGAATCTGCTCTGCTGTTCAATGAGGTCACCACTGGCCCAGTCATCATTTCCATTCTATGTTCTTTTATGCCTTGGTAACCTTTCACCCCTTGTTCATGAAGGATCCACCTCTCTCTTAAAAGTATTAATTGACACTACCCACTGAGGAAGAGACATTCAAAGACTCATGATCCTCTGAGGGAAGAATAACTGCCTCATCACTCTCATAAATAAGCATCCCCTTATTTTTAAGCAGGCAGTTCTATATCTAGCTTTTCCACGAATCTTTCTTTCATAACTGCCCTTCCAGCTCTTCCACTCACTAGGTTTTTGCCTGGAGTGAATTGGTTGTGACAGTGTTTAAAATGATGATCAAAACTCTCATCTCAAACATTGAAACTTGGAAGCTCAGAGCAGGGGCAGGCCATTCATCCCTCTGTTTGTCCAATTTCAACATGTTCATGCCAAACACCAAAATTCAATACCCTATCCCAACTTTCCTCCTAGATACCTTAATATGTTATTCCCCAACAGCGACATCTAACTTTCTTGAACATATTTAATGACTTGGCTCCAACTGGCATAGAATTCCGCAGATTCACCATTCTCTCAGAAATTTTGTCCTTATCTTTGTTTTAAAAGGATTGTCCTTTATCTTTAAAGTCCGAGACATCCCGGTCTTGAACTCTTCAAACACTTGGATATTTAATCTGTCAAGTTCTGTTAGAATTTCATAGGTTTCCACAAGATACCTCCTCAATCATTTGAATTAGAGTGAATCTCAGACCAGTTGATCAATGCTTTCTTCTTTAGTTAGTCCTACCACACCAAAGATCAGTCTGGTAAATTCCCTCCACAGCAAGAACATTGTTCCTTAAATGAGGAGGTCAAAACCATTCAACAAGCAGTCTCACCAAGGCTCTATATAGTGGTGACAAGACATCCATAACTTTGGTCAGTATTGACCTGAATTTGACTTGTCAGATTGGACAAAATCTCTTGAAAACCTCACTTGTAACATGTTGAGCTTAACTAAGTAGACAGGAGCTAAACCTGGGCGAATCACTCTTAGTTATGGAGGAAATAGTTGGTTATCGTTTCTTTTTGCTGCTTTGTGTGGAAAGTGAAACAAGATTGGTCACTCCCATTGTAAGTACCCATCATGTAGTGGGGAGCTTCACTCAAGCAGAACTGAGGGGGAATTACAAACTTATCCTGCATGGTAAGTTAGTCTAGAAACACTTCTATTTATTTATTGAGATTAAATAGGTTAGGACCTTATTCCTAGGAATGGAGAAGATTGAGGGAAGATTTATCAGAGATATTCAAAATTTTGAGGGGTATAGATAGGGCAAATGCAAACAGGCTTTTTCCACTGCGGTTGATTGGGGTACAGCCAGGGGTTATGGGTTAAGTGTGAAAGGCGAAAAGTTTAAAGGGAACATGAGGAGAAACTTCTTCAGTCAGAGGGTCGCAGAGAGTGTGGAACGAGCATCCAGCGCAAGTGGCACATGCAAGCTCAATTTCAACATTTAAAAGGAGATTGGATGGGTACATAGATAGCAGGGGTATGGAGGGCTACAGGCCTGGTGCAGGCTGATGGGAGTGGCAGCTTAAACGGTTCGGCATTGACTAGATAGGTTGGAGGGCCTGTTTCTGCACTGTACTTCTCTATGATTCTATTATTCTATGAGATAGACTCTACTGGCACATTGAGCCACGTTGCCCATGAATCCCCTGGTTTAATCATAGCCCAATCACAGTACGATTCACAATGACCAATTAACCTACCAACCGATGCATCTTTGGACTGTGGGAGGAAAGAGGAGCACCTAGAGGAAACCCATGCGGGCACAGGGAGAACATACAAAATACCTTCAGGCAGTGGTGGGAGTTGTACCCAGGTTGCTGGTATTGTAACCGACCATGACGCTACCATGCCACCATGGGTTAGAGAGAGAGCGAGAGGGCAGGCTGCCATCACTATCCAGGAGAGGAGGAAGCAGTATCAAAACCAAAAAAAGAGACAGATCTTCAGTTCCCTGTCCCGGGGCAAAACGATCCTAACCAGTTAATTGGTAATTGGATTATTATTGCCAAACGTAATGAGAGACTGTGAAAAACTGTATGCCATCTGGACAGATAATTGCATACATTAAGTACCTTGAGGTAGTACTAAAGGAAAAAAATAATGAAGAATATCGAAGTTGGAAGTACATTTATTATCAAAGTATGCATGTACATATTATACAACCTTGAGATTTGTCTCCTTACAGTCAACCACAAAGCAAGAAACCCATAAGAACCAATAAAAAAACACCCAAAGTGCAGAGAGACCAAAAAAACGTGCAAACAATAAAAGTAAGGAAATAGCATTTAGAACAAAAGTGAGTCCTCAGACACGAAGCCCGGAGCAGCTGAGAAGGCCACGGCCTCCGCCTCAGTTCAGCACCTAGCGGAGAAAACGTCGTGGAGCCCAAAGCAGCCGAAGCAGGCCACGGCCTCCGCCTCAGTTCAGCACCTAGCGGAGAAAACGTCGTGGAGCCCAGAGCAGCCAAAGCAGGCCACGGCCTCCGCCTCAGTTCAGCACCTAGCGGAGAAAACGTTGTGGAGCCCGGAGCAGCTGAGAAGGCCACGGCCTCCGCCTCAGTTCAGCACCTAGCGGAGAAAACGTCGTGGAGCCCGGAGCAGCTGAGAAGGCCACGGCCTCCGCCTCAGTTCAGCACCTAGCGGAGAAAACGTCGTGGAGCCCAGAGCAGCCGAAGCAGGCCACGGCCTCCGCCTCAGTTCAGCACCGAGCGGAGAAAATGCCGTGGAGCCCGGAGCAGCCGAAGCAGGGCACGGCCTCTGCCTCAGTTCAGCACCTAGCGGAGAAAATGTCGTGGAGCCCGGAGCAGCCGAAACAGGCCACGGCCTCCGCCTCAGTTCAGCACCTAGCGGAGAAAACGTCGTGGAGCCCAAAGCAGCCGAAGCAGGCCACGGCCTCCGCCTCAGTTCAGCACCTAGCGGAGAAAACGTCGTGGAGCCCGGAGCAGCCGAAGCAGGCCACGGCCTCCGCCTCAGTTCAGCACCTAGCGGAGAAAACGTCGTGGAGCCCGGAGCAGCTGAGAAGGCCACGGCCTCCGCCTCAGTTCAGCACCTAGCGGAGAAAACGTTGTGGAGCCCAGAGCAGCTGAAGCAGGCCACGGCCTCCGCCTCAGTTCAGCACCTAGCGGAGAAAACGTCGTGGAGCCCAGAGCAGCCGAAGCAGGCCACAGCCTCAGCGAAGAGTAGAGTAAACGTCACAGAGCATGGAGCAGAA
Source organism: Hemitrygon akajei (assembly GCF_048418815.1). Lineage (NCBI taxonomy): Eukaryota > Metazoa > Chordata > Chondrichthyes > Myliobatiformes > Dasyatidae > Hemitrygon > Hemitrygon akajei. The sequence goes on from NC_133139.1 coordinate 80,198,334, forward strand.
GCGGCCTGACTCTCTTCTCTGGTCCCGACACCCTGCCTTTTCAGGAAAAGGTATTCAGGAAGGTGCAAGGGGTACCTTGCGATGGATTGGGAGATCAAGAGCTATTGATATTGGTATTGGCTTGTCTTTGTCATATGTACCAAGATACAGTGAAAAGTTTGCCATGTATGCAGTTTATGGAAGTTGTTCTTGAGCCTTGTGTTACCTGCTCTCAAGCCTTTGTTTCTTCTGCTTGATGGGAGGGTGTAGAAGACAGAATGACTAGGGTGGATGATCTTCGATTATGTTGGCTGATTTCCCAAAGCAACAGTGAGTATAGGCAGAGTCAATGGAGGAGGGAATTGTTGAGCCTAACAGTTGTAAACTTGGTTCCTGGTGTCGCTGGCAAAGCTTACTTTTATTTTAATTTGATGGAGTGTCGCTGGAGGCTTGGAGATTGAGGAGCTTGCAAGGCCACTTCAGAGTCATTGTTACGTGGAGCCGAGGGTCACGTATAAGCTGAAGCCTGGTCACATCAGTGGGTTACCATTGTGTATTTAATATTTCAATTATAGTTGAGTAATCTCCCACCATAAAAAAAATTCTCTCCACATCAACTCTATCATGGGCCACAAAACTGCTCTCTCTCTCTCTCTTTCTCTCTCTCTCTCTCTATATATATATATATATATATATCGTCACGCTACCATGTCATATATGCACCTTCACTTAAAAGTAAACTCAAACTACACCCGTATTTTCAGACGTCCATAAATCTCTTTAATTAATTTAATGTTTTGAAGTTACAAAACACTGTAGTTGCATTCCTCAAAGGGCCACCTGTTGAGTTGCAATCACTCTTCCTGGCACCAGCTATGCCTGTTTCTATTGGATGGAAAATGGACTCGATATTCAGGGCCAAGTTTCTGCTGTGTCCCACTATCCAGGCCAGAGTCCTTTGTAAAATGCACCTGTCGAAAAATTCAACACTCTCTTCAGTTGCCGAATCTCACAGCTGTGATTGTGAAGAAAAAATTAAACTGGGAGCCAAGCCTCCCATTGCAACTATGTACAGGAAAGTGTCAGTCTGTTGTCTCCATGGTAACTCCGTTGCCAACGCATCAAAATAACCTCTGCAGCCCATATCACATCAAATGTGGTTCTGCCGCTCTTGGAGCATGCGATCTACGTTTTGGAGATGTTCTTTCGGGCTGATTTCTGGCACTTTGCTCTGTCCGAGGGAGTTTGTTGAGGTTTCAAGTGAAGCCTGTGGCCTCAGGGCCAAGAGGCCTGGAGACAGGCTGATAGCCTATGATTAACTCCGTTTCTCACCGATTAAAGCATTGAGGAAGATTGAAATCATCGAGGCGAGAGTGGAAGGCGAGCGGGTGTTCAGTGCCGTCTACCAGCCTCTTGTTTGCTGCTGCTGGAGGAAGGTGTCTGCCCTCTAATGGTCTCTCTCCCCCTCTCGTTCGATGTTGCTGGAGTCATGGGTCTTGGGCAAGGTTTAATCGATGCAGTTTGCAGATTGCATTCTGTAGTTCATGTTATGATGTGTTTCTCTTTCCTGGTCTCTCCTTTTCCTGTTGTTACTTTAGACGATTTAGATCGGGCTGGCCTGCCAATAATGGACAACACAGTGCTAGGTTGAACTGAACTGAGCTGAATGGGATATGCCTGGACTCTTTCAATTTTTTGCTTTATATTCTGTGATATTCACTTGTTTTTTTTTGCAGTTTGCATTATGTTTTTGGTGCATTTGGGAGGGTTTTGATATTTTTCTTTCAATGGGCTCCATGTTTTCTTTGTTTCATGGCTGTCTGTGTGAAGACCAATCTCAGGGTTGTATATTGTACACATACTTTAATAATCAATGTACTTTGGCTTTGAATCTTTGTTTTGCCCACCCTTCCCTTCCTGTGCACAGAGTGTGAACCCCAATAGTTCTGTAGAGACAGAGAAAACAGAGCTTGCACACGTCAGCTGTATTCTACATCCTGGAGGCACAAAAGACCCGGTTTGCTGCTTCAAAGTGAAGATAATTGGCATAATACAGGGGAATGTGGCAGCCATTTTGTGCACAGAGAGATACATGAAAACCAGAGCTTTGAAAAAGAAGCTTTTTATTCTGCTGGGGAGAGAATAGACGCAGCTGAGAAAGTGGGGTAATTGGCCCCAATAATTCTGTGGGACATCACACATCCACTGAGATCCATTGGGGTGGAGACATTATCAATCCGTTCAAAAATTTTAAAGTGCACAGTGAGGTAGTGTGGGGAGAGGTGGGAGCTAACTTTCTTTTTAAATCAATGGAAGGGAGGCAACATTTATTGTCCAGTCCTAATTACCCCTTGGGAAGTCAGTGCTGAGTCAACTTCTTCTTCAGCCGCTGCTGTGCTTTCAGTGAAGGTGATCCCATGGTGCTGGACACGGAGGGAGTTCCAGAGTTGGGAGCCAGTGAAGATGAAGGAATGGTGATGGAATTCCAGGTCAGGATGGTAGGTAACTTACAGTGGTGGAGACCACCCCCCCCCCCCTCTCCCATGGCTGCTCCCTTACTTATTTGTTTATTTATTTATTTGTTGTCATGCAGCTCAAAGTATGCAATCGAGCTATGTCGCCCAGAAAGCCCCTGGTTTAATCCTTGCCTTACAATGACCAATTACCCTACTGACTGGTCCGTTTTTGGACTGTGGGAGGAAACTAGAGCACCCGGAGGAAACCCACACGGTCACGGGGAGAAGGTTCAACCTCCTTACGGGCAGTGGCGGGAATTGAACCCAGGCCGCTGGTACTGCAGAGAGTTGTGCTGACCACTGTGCTACCGTGCTGCCTTTATATGACTGATCCAATTGCCTTCTACTCACTGATGAGGTTAACGTTGAGGGACTTGACCACGGTAAGTATTAAATATCAAAGGGAGGGGGTTATACTCTCTCGTTGGAGATGGTGGTGCAAAGATGTGATGGTAGGTTCGTTGACTACCAGATATTATCTCAAGTATAGAGAGTGGTAGGACATCAGGGTAGAGTTGATGGGCATCTGGAAAGTCCAGGTTCACTGGAGGTGAGAGATTATTTAGAGCTGGCATAGACTATCAGAAACTGGAATTGGTATAAACCCTTAGATAGGCACATGAAAAAGGAGGGATATGGACGTATCGGTAGAAGGGTCTAGTTTAACAGACTTTTAATTACTAGTTTAATTAGTTCAACACATCATAGGCCAAAGGGCCAGTTCCTGTGTTGTGCTCTTTAGTGTTCTATCTCCATCTTAGCACCATTGATACAGACAGGAGAGTATAGTCCATCCTCTTTTCTGAAGTTAATGACCAGATTCCTTTTCTAGGCTCCATGCGGGCAGGAGGATGAATGCCAATGGCTGTCTGGTAGGCGAATTGGTGAGACTGGATTTCAAGGCCTAGTATTCTGGCTCCGGTCGTCAGTGATTCCAGAGTTCAAGGTCTTGTGTTTGGTGATCAGCCAGTCCTGGGATTGATACCAAGGATCAAGGCCCGAGGGTCTATTGGAAGTCTGGAAGTCCAGAAGTCGAGGCTCATTGGCAAAAACTCTGTGAGTGCACTGGGGAAGCCGAAGGCCCGATGTCTGCGAGACCAAGTCCACTGGAGGGTGGAGGCCGAAGATGGCCTGTCCTGGGATTACAGGAATGTGTATGTGGGTGCGAGGGAGAACAGAACTTGTTTTGCTGTTGTTGTTCCGTCGCTTGTTGTAATCTGCATTGTCCTATGGAGAATTGTGGGCATGTTTTATATGTTGGCACCAGAAAATGTGCCCCCAGCACACTCTCGGGAGTGTTGGTTGTTGAGGCAAGCAGCGCATTTCACTGTATGCTTCAATGTACACGTGATAAATAAATCGGAATCTTGAATCTTGAATTCCTGTACTCCATCGCATCATTGCAGCCATCTGTGATTATATCATCTGCAAACTTATAAATGGAATTTGTGCAGGACTAGACCACACAACACACATAAAATGCTGGAGGAACTCAGCAGACCAGGGAGCATCTATGGAAAAGAGTAAACAGTTGACGTCATGGACCGCAACCCTTCATCAGGACATTAAGTTGTGAGTGTATATGAGTGCAGTGAGATCAAAGTCTCACAGGGCACCGGTGATGAGGACAATCGGGGAGAAGGTGTGAAAGAGGAGAAGCACCTGATTGCCTCCAGGCAGTCACTTGCTCCTGCTGTTTCCAGAATTGTGTAAAACCCACAATAAAGAAGAGCCTCTCTATTTACAAATTAACTTCCAAGTGAAGCAAGCACCTCCACTCGCCCTCCCGGTGTGAAGGAGGTGCGGTAAGGCAGGGTCGAGCGAAAGGTCAAACTTCAATTACAGTCCTCACAGGTGACAGGCACCGGCACCTTGAGCTCACTGCAAGCAGCAATCAAGCCATCATTTATGTTGAAAACGTAGATTTATTGTCTCCTGGTAACATCTTTGCAGGAGAATGGCCTTTCCCTACTTCCCTGACACTCACCGAGTAATCCACCCACGGCGATTTGCTCTGTCTGACGGTGACAAGATGACAGCAATGTCATCTCAAGGTCACAGCCTCAGCCTTCTCAGGTAGCTCCTCCTCAGATAACGAGCTGTTGAGTAGACTTGGCTGGCACTCTTCTGTTCAGGGATAGAAAGGCAAATTAAGCCCAACAACTCACTCAATCGGCTCATCAAGCAGAACGCCAAATTCAAAGATTCAAAGTACATTTATTATCAAAGTATGTATGCCATGACTACCCTGAACTTGGTCTTCCCCACAGTTGGAGACCCTTCCCCCTTTATCTATTGTGCTCCCCCTTCTGTCTCGAAATGAGTTACAAAGTTTTATAGTAATCTGGACCTTCAGCTCTCAATATCCATGTTAATCATTGTTCTCTCTATTCTCATCCCATTTACTAGGGCTTGGTCCACAGCCATCTGTGCATTGGCCATTCAAGTACATGTCCAAATGCTTCCTAAATGTTGTCTGAGTGCTTGCAATGTCGCAGAATACCTGCAAGGACCAGATTGACTCACTCCCAGTGGTTCTAATACCCCATCTATTATTTCTCAGCATCAGTGGATGAAACACATCCCTCTCAATACAAACATAGCCTGAGTTTTGGATTTGAGTCCATTAACCTAGCCTTGTGCGGCCAGCCAATGCTTATGAAAATGCCTCATTTGCTTTGTCAGAATAATTGTAGATGTCGGCTGAGAGATCAATTATTGCCTTGTCATTTTCCAAAGTATATCTCTTAAGAAGCTTTCCTAACAAGGTGTGCGATTATGGCCCAAGTGTGGAGAGAAACAGAGAGAGAGAGACTCTGAAGCAGATCCACAGTACACTAACTGTAATGCGAACTGGGAAGAAAATAAGGAGAATAAAAGCAATAAACACTCGGCCATTAGGACGTTAACTAGAATTGTCAAACTAAAGCTAATGACAATGCAACAGCTCAGCCATAGCAGCTTAATACTAAATAAATACCACTCCTTAGTGCTGTCAGGCTAGAGAGTAGCCTTCTTTCCCCGAATCAGGGCAACAGCAAGTAGGAAGCGTAGATGTTGCTTTCCTTTTGGCCAAGTCTTGACAAGACTGGAACAAGAGGAAGGAACTTCAATACCACCATGATGAAACTCTAATTAGTTGGAACATGCATACCCACGCGGTCGATTGCTGAAGCTGTTCGACAGTCTGCCAGCAGGGTGGACCCAGCAGCAGAGTCCGTGGTTGTGATGGTGCCCTCCTCCCTAGGCGCTGCTCCTGAGGTGCCAGAGACCTGTGTCTGCCGGAAGTCCTGGATGAGAAACATAGAAAACCTACAGCACAATACAGGCCCTTCGGCCCACAAAGTTGCGCCAAACATGTCCCTACCTTAGAAATTACTGGGTTTACCTATAGCCCTCTATTTTACTAAGCTCCATATACCTATCTAAAAGTCTCTTAAAAGACCCTATCGTATCCGCCTCCACCACCGTTGCCGGCAGCCCATTCCACGCACTCACCGCTCTCTGAGTAAAAAACTTACCCCTGACATCTCCTCTGTACCTACTCCCCAGCACCTTAAACCTGTGTCCTCTTGTGGCAACCATTTCAGCCCTGGGAAAAAGCCTTTGACTATCTACACAATCAATGCCTCTCATCATCTTATACAGCTCTAACAGGTCACCTCTCATCCGCCGTCGCTCCAAGGAGAAAAGGCCGAGTTCACTCAGCCTATTCTCATAAGGCATGCTCCCCAATCCAGGCAATATCCTTGTAAGTCTCCTCTGCACCCTTTCCATGGCTTCCACATCCTTCCTGTAGTGAGGCGACCAGAACTGAGCACAGTACTCCAAGTGGGGTCTGACCAGGGTCCTATATAGCTGCAACATTACATCTTGGCTCCAAAATTCAATTCCACAATTGATGAAAGCCAATACACCATATGCCTTCTTAACCACAGTCAAACTGCACAGATGCTTTGAGCGTCCTATAGACTCGGTCCCCAAGATCCCTCTGATCCTCCACACTGCCAAGAGTCTTACCATTAATACTATATTCTGCCCTCATATTTGACCTACCAAAATGAACCACTTCACACTTATCTGGGTTGAACTCCATCTGCCACTTCTCAGCCTAGTTTTGCTTCCTATCAATGTCCCGCTATAACCTCTGACAGCCCTCCGCACTATCCACAACACCCCCAACCTTTGTGTCATCAGCAAACTTACTAACCTATCCCTCCATTTCCCCATCCAGGTCATTTATAAAAATCACGAAGAGAAGGGGTCCCAGAACAGAACCCTGAGGCACACCACTGGTGACCGACCTCCATGCAAAATATGACCCATCTACAACCACTCCTTGCTTTCTGTGGGCAAGCCAATTCTGGATCCACAAAGCAATATCCCCTTGGATCCCATTCCTCGTTACTTTCTCAATAAGCCTTGCATGGGGTACCTTATCAAATGCCTTGCTGAAATCCATATACACTACATCTACTGCTCTTCCTTCATCAATGTGTTTAGTCACATCCTCAAAAAATTCAATCAGGCTTGTAAGGCACAACCTGCCTTTAACAAAGCCATGCTGACTATTTCTAACCATATTACACCTCTCCAAATCTTCACAAATCCTGCCTCTCAGGATCTTCTCCATCAACTTACCAAACACTGAGGTAAGACTCACTGGTCTATAATTTACTGCGCTATCTCTACTCCCTTTCTTGAATAATGGAACAACATTCACAACCCTCCAATCCTCCGGAACCTTTCCCTCCATTGATGATGCAAAGATCATCGTCAGAGGCTCAGCATTCTCCTTCCTCGCCTCCCACAGTAGCCTGGGGTACATCTCATCCAGTCCTGGTGACTTATCCAATTTGATGCTTTCCAAAAGCTCCAGCACATCCTCTTTCTTAAGATCTACATGCTCAAGCTTTTCAGTCTGCTGAAAATCATTACTACAATCACCAAAATCCTTTTCCATAGTGAATACTGAAGTTAAGTATCTGGTATCCCCTCTGGTTCCATACACACTTTCCTACTGTCACACTTGATAGGTCCTATTCTTTCACGTCTCATCCTCGTGCTTTTCACATACTTGTAGAATGCCTTGGAGTTTTCCTTAATCCTGCCCCCCCAAGGCCTTCTCATGGCTCCTTCTGGCTCTCCTAATTTTCTTCTTAAGTTCCTTCCTATTAGCCTTATAATCTTCTAGATCTCTAACATTACCTAGCTCTCTGAACCTTTTGTAAACTTTCCTTTTCTTCTTGACTAGATTTATTACAGCCTTTGTACACCACGGTTCCTGTACCCTACCATAACTTCCCTTTCTCATTGGAATGTACCTATACAAAACTCTACACGAATATCCCCTGAATATTTGCCACATTTCTTCCGTACTTTTCCCTGAGAGCATCTGCTTCCAATTTAAGCCTCCAATTTCCTGCCTGATAGCCTCATAATTCCCCTTACTCCAATTAAACACTTGTCTGTTCCTATCTCTCTCCAATGCTATTGTAAAGGAAGCAGAATTAGGATCACTATCTCCAAAATGCTCTCCCACTGAGAGATCTGAAACCTGACCAGGTTCAACCAGGATGTCACTGGCCAGAATCCATTAGAGTTCTTCAGGGCCATGCACCTTGCAATCCACGAGGAAATGGACGCTGCCTCGCGCCCAGCAAGATTGCAGGAGGCACCACACAATAGACCAGCGAACCATTCATTGTGGGGAGGAAGGGGAGAGGGAGTTGACTGGAGAAGGGTGACGGTAGTCACCAGCTTGAACTGGGAAACATGAAGCACTGCGTGGGTCTTCACTGATGATGGTAGGCACAATCTATATGAGACCTTGTTGATGGTCTTCTCCACTATGATTGGTCCCATGTAGTGTGGAGCCAAATTGCAACTCCCAGCTTTCAAGGGAAGATCCCTAGATGTCAGCTGGAATTTCTCCCCTGGCATGAGAAGCCTCATCCGTTGGTGGAGCCAATTGGCCTCCTGGGCTTGTTATTTCTGAGCGCGCAGCACAGAAGCCTTGGCCCATCTCCACGTGTAGCATTGGACCAACTGTTCAACAGCAGGAACTCCCACATTGATCTCATGGTCAGGGAAGAGTTGTGGCTGGAATGCCTTCTGGCGTTCGAAGGGAGACATGCCAGTGTAGGATGACTGGCGGTTCATGTGGGCAATCTAATTGGGAATGCTGGGACATGGGATTGGAAGAGGCAAGGCTACGCAGAATTGCCTCCAGCTCCTGACTCACTCTCTCAGTCTGGTGGCTAGATTGGGGGTGGAAACCAGATGAGAGGGATGAGAACTGTGGCCCTCGATCAGATGCAATGCCCTGAGGGAAGCCATGAACCCTGAACACATTGAACCATGAGGGTGGTAGTCTCACGAACTGACAGGAGTGAGACTCACAGAAGAGTGCTGGGGAAGTATAGCTCCACTGCCGACATCCACCTCAATGATGAATGTCCAGGATGAGTCAGAGTGGTGGAGCATCAGGGCAGTGCTTTAGTTCTGAGAACACTTGCTCTGCTTCATTGTCTAGTGGAATCCTACAGTGGTCTTCTTGGTGAGTACATTTATAGAACTGAAGTTTCCGATGAAGTGGCAATTAAAGTTTGCCAACCCCATGAAGGGCCATACCTGTTTGACCATAGAAAGTTTAGGCCACTCTGTGCCTACATGGGTTCATTTGAACACTGGAAGGGGTGAGTGTGTAACCCAGAGATGAAACCTGCTCTTTATGCAACTCACCTTCTCTGGCTTGGAATTAAGGTTATTCTCAAGGAGCCGTCTGAGAACCCTCCGGACATGCTGGATGTGCTCCTGGCGAGAACAGGAATAGATCAGACTATCTCCAAGTGCACAGAAACAAACTGAATCACCATGTCCCTGAGGATTTTGTTGACCAGGGCCTAAAAAATAGCAGGGCTGTTGGCTAGACCAAGGGGCATCACGCTGGGCTTACAGTAGCTCATGGAGGTGTTGAATGCTATCTTCCACTCATCCTCTTCTTGGATGCGAACAAAGTTATAAGCAGTGCGCAAATCTATCTTGAAAAATATAGTTGCTGCCTGGTGATGTTGGAACACAGAGGCAAGCGGCGAAGAGGGTGGGGGTTTGGGGTTCTTCACGATGACATTGTTTAGGGACTGATATTCAATGCAGCAATGAGTTTGCCCACTAAAAAGAAGCCTGCCCCTGATGGCAAGGTCGAAGGATGAATGAACCACTAGGCCAATGCCTCCTTGATGTATTCTTCCATGGCCAAAAAGAAATGCCCCCCCCCCAGGGTAAGACACCAATGGCAGAGAGGTAGCCAGAGAGTTGGCTTTCTTTTCACTGAAGGCCTCAAGAAGGGTGGCATATCCAATCAGAATGCCATACACGAGCAGTTGACACAGGAGGGGATTTGCAGACAGGAGCTTGAGCTGGACCCAGACCGGCCCACACTCTTGGAGTGTCTTCAGGGACCAATCGTTCCATCGGTTGTGTAGAGATACTCAGGGAAGGCCGAGCACCAGCAGCAGTTCAGGCAAATCAAGCAGATAGAAGGGGAGCTGTTCCCTACAAGTTGGAGAGGTTCTGTGGGAAAGTGTCCAGGAGCAGACCACCCAGTGTCTTGATGTCGATATTTTCTCTCAACTGCTGAGTCACAACTCTATTTTTAAGTCAGAGAGATATCCATGAGATTCCCGGCCTCCCTGGAGTTGATAAGTGTCTGAAGTTCATGCCTCTGAGGTCTCCATGGAAGGTGAGAGCATTACACAATTAGGGAAAGATGCTTTCAGGGAGAGCCAAACCATCAGAGCTCCCCTTCCAGCTGATGGGTATCCTCTTTTACTGGGCGCTTGGGACACGAAGCCTGGAATTGTCCTGGATCACCGCAGTAGAGGCAGGAACCTGTTCTCCTGAATCAATCTCATTCTTCCTGAGTTAGATCCATGTGTGACCTCCTCCCCCCCATAGGCTCTTCTGTGGACTGGGTACTGGATATCGAGGGAGGGGGTAAAGACAGATGGTGATCCAAATTGTAGGAAGCTCAAGACATTCTTTCCCTGTGCCACTCAGTTGCCCGGTTGTCAACTCGAATGGCCAGATTAGATAAGCCATCCGGGCTCGCATTGTGATGTCGTGCTGGATCCCTGCATTCAGTCCCTCTGGAAGGCAGTGATGAGGGTTCTCTTGTTCCAACCTGTCTCCACTGCATGCATGCAGAAAATTACTGCATAGTCCCTCACTGCCCCTCTACCTCAGCGTAGGTCCAGGATTCGGTGGGCAGCCTCCTGACCCTGTACTGGAAGGTCAAAAACTCTCTTCAGCTTGAAAACAAGTTGCCTAAATGAGTGGGCTGCAGGGTAACATTGTTCCTTGGAAGCGTTGACAGGCCAAGTGGGGGTCCGTTTAAAAGATTCACCAAGTATGCCAGCTTACGTGCATCATCACCGAACTGACCAGATTAGGCTTGGAAAGTCAGCTCACACTGGGCAATGAAATTTCTGCAGCTGCTGGGGTTACTGGAGTATCTGGCTGGTGGGGGAATACTCGGTTCCAGTCTGTGTGTGGTCACAGGAGTCGAGCACCAGTGGCCAAGGTTGCTGAGGCTATTGAGAAGGAGGATTAGGGAGATGTTGGGAGTGGGACTGAAATGGCTAAAGCCTGCAGAATTGTGTTTGCGAGAGGGGTAATGGCTGCCACCTGATTTCCAGCTGTCTACAGTGAGTTTCTGAACTATTGCTGCAAGGGTTGACACCTGCTCTTCCAGCTGGGACTGGGCTCAATGCTCTGAAAGTAGCTGTCACACTGTGTGAGAGACGTTAACCAATCTAGCTCCTCCTGATTTTAGTTACTCCTCCATGAACTTCAGTATGGACCGGGCATGAAGTTCTGAGAGTATCTGTCGCACTGCTCAGTTACTTCTCCCAATGCAGCTTCAACTGACTGTAACTTATCTCCTATCTGTACAATGAATGTTGACTGTTCATCTGTCCTTTTCCACTAACCTCTTTTCATTAACCCCGCACTCCCAGCAACCCCCAGATTATACCACTCACCTACACATTGGGGACAATTTACAGTGACCAATTAACCTACCAACCTGTACATTTTTGGATCTTGGGGGGGGAACCAGACAACCCAGAGGAAACTAGCATGGTCACAGGGAGAACGTGAAAACTCCACACATACAACACTTACAGTCAGGATGGAACCCAGGTTCTTAACACTGTGAGGCAGACAGCAGCTCTACCAGATGTCTGCCATGTGTCTGAGTGAGGATTAGTGCTTTTCATGTGAAATATTATCAAGTTAAATTTAAATATATGCTCTAAATTAGAAGCTGGCAGATGATACAAAATTTGTGTGTGGTTGTTAGTGAAGCTGCAGATTGTAAAAAAGAAATCATGGACTGTTAGTGGGGAAGAATAATAATAAATGTATTTTTTTAAGAGAAGCAAAATTAATGTACATTGGGAGAGCAAACAGGGCAAATGAATATAATGAGATACGGGGATGTGTAAAGGAACTGAGAGAGCAAGGAGAAAATGGTCACGGACTCCTGAAGACAGTGAGGTCAATAGATAAGCAGGCTCTAGGGTTGGTTTCCTTTAAACCAACCTCTTGAATATAAGAATCAAGTATTTTTATTAAAACTATGAATAATATTAGAAATACCCACAGTTAAATGTTTGCCTCCAGCTCTGAGCAAGGAAGGATGTGATTGCATTTGAGAGGATATAGAAGAGAATTGCACAAACATTGCCACTGTTTTAGGGGTGTCACATTATGAGAGGAAGTTTAGATAGACTAGCTTTAAATTCCTTTAGAATACAAGAAGCACTGTTTGAACCTAGTCACAGTGCTGCAAATCATGAGAGGTGACGATGGGGTAAACAGGAAGGCAAAGTTTCAATAGCACTAGTGGCATTTTATTAAAGGAAAAGAAGTTGCAGGGAAGTAAGGGACAAAAGAGAGACCGTAGATCCTCAAAATCTGGAGCAAAACACAGAAGATGCTGGATGGGTTCAGCAGTCAGGCAGCATCTGTACAGAGAACTGAAGAGTCGACATTTTGCGCCAATACCCTTCATTAGGATTCATTTCCCTTCACTGGATCGCAATTCGATCGCAATCTCTGCAATCTTCTTCATGATGGCAGGATGTCTATTCTCAATAGTTCTCCCTTAGCTAGCATGGATATGTTGGACTAAATAATCCGTACTATGATTTTCTATAACTCTATTATAGTAATCCATTCTAAAATTCAGGGATTGCTTAATAGGACAATGTAGATGGAGCTTTGTTCTGTATCTAATCCATACTGTCTTTCCCTGGGAGTGTTTAATGGGCAATGTAGGGGGAGCTTTGTTCTGTATCTAATCCATACTGTCTTTCCCTGGGAGTGTTTAATGGGCAATGTAGATGGAGCTTTGTTCTGTATCTAATCCATACTGTCTTTCCCTGGGAGTGTTTAATGGGCAATGTAGATGGAGCTTTGTTCTGTATCTAATCCATACTGTCTTTCCCTGGGAGTGTTTAATAGGACAATGTAGATGGAGCTTTGTTCTGTATCTAATCCATACTGTCTTTCCCTGGGAGTGTTTAATGGGCAATGTAGATGGAGCTTTGTTCTGTATCTAATCCATACTGTCTTTCCCTGGGAGTGTTTAATGGGCAATGTAGATGGAGCTTTGTTCTGTATCTAATCCATACTGTCTTTCCCTGGGAGTGTTTAATGGGCAATGTAGGGGGAGCTCTATTCTGCACTGAACCCTTTATTTTTCATTATTATTAAGAACATCGCCTGACTTCAAATTTAAAAATGATTATACTTGCCAGGGAAGCACCCCAGCATCTGCAGTACTCATTCATTGCAGAGCACTTTATAAGATCCAGTGAACACTTGGTGTTCCCTCGAGACACCCTGCCACAGATAGAACCTGAACCGGGGGGGCAGACAGCTGTCTTGATTGAATCTTTGATAGCCCACTGGCTGGACCTGGGAATGGCATCCTCCAATTGACTCGCCCATCTCCAACTGAATCTCTGCAGCACGTGCCAGAAGAACAGTACAACGAGATGGCAGTACAGCCAAACGCTAAAGGGTAACCCTTTCTATTGCTCAGAGGGGCTGCAACCCCTGATATTCTGCATACACACAGTGTCTACTTTGTTAGGTAACTCCTGCCCCTAATAAAGTTTCCACCTAATGCAGGTATCTCCTGCATCTGTTGTTCATCAACTTGCAGGTTCAACCTGTTGTGCATTCAGTGATGTTCTTCTGCACACCATCATTGTTACATGTTGATATTTGAATGGCGGCTGTCTTCCGGTCAGCTTGCACCAGTCTGGCCATTCTCCTCTGAACTCTTTCATTAACAAGGTGTTTTCGCTCACAGAACTGCCAATCACTGGATGTGTTTTTCTCATTTTTCACACCATTCTCTGTAAACTCCAGAGACTACTGTGTGTGAAAATCGCAGGAGATCAGCGGCGTCAAACCACCACGTCTGGCGCCAACAATCATTCCACAGTCAAAGTCACTTAGATCACACTTTTTTTCCAGCCTGATGTTTGGCCTAAACAACAACTGAGCCTCTTGACCGTGTCTGCATGCTTTTATGCATTGAGTTGCTGCCACATGATTGGCTGATGAGACGTTTGCATTAAAGAGCAGGCGCACAGGTGTACCTGATGAAGTGGCCACCGAGTGTATACGAGGAACATGAACCCCACAGGTTTCAGAAACATCTGGACTGCAAAGATGCATACACCAGGATGCTCATTGTCGACTATAGGTCAGGTTCAATATAATTATCTCAATGAGCTAATCCATAAGCTTCAAGACCTTGTCCTCAAGATGTCCTTGTGCAACTGGATTCTAAACTTACTCACTTGTAGACTCCAGTCAGGTTGGATTGGCAACAGCATCTCCTCTACTATCTCCATCAGCCCAGGAGCACCACAAGGCTGTGTGCTTGGCCCCACAATCTGCTCACTTTGTACCTATGACTGTGTGGTTAAGTACAGCTCCAATGCCATCGTTATTGTCTGCTGATGACAGCGTTGTCTGAGGCAGAATCAAAGACGGTGACTTATCAGCACATAAGAGGGAAATTGAAAATCTGGCTGAGAGGTGCCACCACAGCAACAACTTACTCAACGTCAGCAAGAGCAAGGAGACTTCAGGAGGAGGAAACGAGAGGTCCAGGAGCCAGTCCTCATCAGGGAATCAGAGCTGGAGAGGGTCAGTAATCTTAAACTCCTTGGTGTTATTATTTCGGAGGGCCTGTTATGGATCAGCGCCTAAGTGCAATTTTGAAGAAAGCGTGGCAGCGCCTCTGCTTCCTTAGGAGTTTGCAAAAGTTCGGCATGACATCTAAAACTTCTGGAGATGGAGCGAAGTCAAGATGGCACCAAACTGCAAGTCCTTTACTTGCGTCTTCGAAAACAGCTCTATTTCTATCTTTGATGTCTCTTTTTCCCTTTTCAAGGTTCTTTTGAAGACCCTGACCTGGAGTTACACTCTGGCTTTGGTTCTTTGCGGGAACGGGACCCGTTCTCAGGGTCTCGCGACCGGCCGCTTCTCGATATCCCATGGACGCGGCCTGGAAGACCAGCGCACCTTCAGGGTGTCGGATTGTCACGGCTCTGGAGACAGGATGACTCGAGGCCGGTGCCCCTGACTGAGGCGTCGCGGGAGAACACAGGACATCGGGTGGGGGCAGCGGGTTAGCTGCCGGGGGTAGTGAGTCCGGAGAGCTGCACCTGTCTGGTGCCGACTCTCTGGGTGCAGAGCTCAGAAAAAGTGAAGCAACAGTTTTTTAACAGCGTAAGTCAGCGAGTTGCTTGTTACGTCTCCCCTCTCGCTGTGAAATGGGGCCATTTGTTTTTCCCTTATTGGTGTGTCAAATTACCGGGTGAACGAGTAGTTTCTGGCGTACTGCAAGTCTGTGTCTTTATTGATGCTTTGCTGCATGCTTGAGTGCTCAGTGGAGGGTGCTGATGCTTTTTTGCTGGTGGGGGTGGGGGGTTCATTTCCTCGCTGCTGCTTGTGCATGAGGGGGAGCTGAGGGGGGTTTTTGGGGTTCTAACATTTAACTGTCATTCATTCTTTGGGGCACTCCTCTGTTTTTGCGGATGTTTGCGAAGGAAAAGGAACTCGAGATGACATTTCTCTGACATTCAATGGACCAAGGGTAGTCATAGCTGAAGGGTGGTAGTGGGGTCGAGCTCCCACTGCTAAACAAATGCTCTTCATGTCGTGCGTCTCAAACAGCCTCTGACAACCAAGTCCAACTCCTGGCCTTCACGTGTGGCATAGTTCTTATGCCCGGCGGAGCTGTTCTCACTGACAGGAGAAGGGGCAAAGGCGGGCCACTGGCACCTTAAAACCAGTTGCTCCGGGCAGATGGGGTTCGTTAAACACGGATGGTAGCTCATCTACAAGAGGGAAAACTATTTCAAACCTCCGCTGCCTTGCGGCTATGCCCACTCACGGGAAAGGCTTTGGGAGTAAACCCCAAGGAAAAATCCGGAGTCGGAGTCCCGAAGGTGGCTGTCTGCTGAACCCAGCACCGGCACGGCAACTCCTGCGATGCTGCTGGCACCAAACTGTATCGACTTCCGTCGTTCCTTTGGACCTGTCATCAGCATGGAGAGGGGGTCCCACTGCATGGGCAACAGACGGATCTCCATATCAACTTTGCCCTGGCTTGCACCCTGGAGAGGCCACTCCCAGTGACTACCAGAGGCACAGTGCCCATGGTCGACCACGACCAACAGAGGCCACAGCAAATGTACCTATTGAAACCTATTGAAAACATTGATTAACTTCTATAGATGTGTGGTAGAGAGGATATTGACTGGCTGCATCACAACCTTGTATGGAAGCACCAATGCCGTTGAATGAAAACTCATACAAAAAGTAGTGGATAGGGCACAGTACATCTCAACTAAAGCCCTCCCCAGCATTGAGCACAACTACACAGAATGTTGTCACAAGAAAGCAGGGGCTTCCATCAGGCTTCCGTCATCGGGGGCACCCCACCATCCAGGTTATGCTCTCTGCCACCAGGAGGAAGGTAGAGAATCACGCCACCAGGTTCAGGAATAGTTATTACCCCAAACCTTCAAAGCCCAGAGGGGCTAATTTCACTCACCTCAACGCTGAACTGATTCTACAACATATGGACTCTTGATAAAATAGAATAATAAATAAATAAGCAATAAATACTGAGAGCATGAGACAAAGAGTCCTTGAAAGTGAGTCCATAGGTTGTGGGAACTGTCAGGTGAAATTAGCCCCTCATGTTCAAGAGTCCGATGGTTCAAGGGTAGTGACTGTTCTTGAACCTGACGATGTGAGTCCCGAGGGTCGTGTACCTTCTTCCTGATGGCAGCAGTGAGAAAAAAGCATAACCTGGGTGACAATAGACAATAGGCGCAAGAGTAGGCCATTCAGCCCTTCGAGCCGGCACCGACATTCAATGTGATCATGGCTGATCATCCACAATCAGTACCCCATTCCTGCCTTTTCCACATATCCCTTGACTCCACTATCTTTAAGAGCTCTATCTAACTCTTTCTTGAAAGCATCCAGAGAATTGGCCTCCACTGCCTTCTGAGCCATCCAGCTTTGTGTCATCTACAAATTTACTTTTAATCCCTTCATCTAAATCATTAATGTATATTGTAAATAGCTGCAGTCCCAGCACCGAGCCTTGTGGTACCCCACTAGTCACTGCCTGCCATTCTGAAAAGGACCCGTTAATCCCTACTCTTCGTTTCCTGTCTGTCAACCAATTTTCTATCCAGGTTAGGGTGGTTATTAGATTTATTGAGTATGCCGGCAAGAAAATGATCACAGGATTGTATATGGTGACATCTATGTACTTTGATAATAAATTTACATTGAACTATGAACTGAGAAAAGCAGGCAGCTCGGGTGACATTGAATCAATTCCTGCTATCACCGCCCTGGGAGTGTTTAATAAAGCACAGGGAAGGAGCTTCACAGTGCTGCCTTACCTATGCTGTACCTGCCCTCAGAGTGTTTGATTGAAAAGCCTACAGGGAACTTTACTCAGTATCTAATCTGTGCTCTAAGTCTCTCTAGAGATTATGTATACCAATGCACAAAATTCTGACAATGAATGCTTAAAATAGAATGTGTTCTATTTTCCAGGGTTAAATATTTCCAACAAAATGTAATTAAAGTTTGCAGAGAAATGATTTAATTACTCTTTCCTCTGCTGTAACTGAAGAGACATGAGCAGGCGATCTTGCCTGTTTCTTCCTCTATGCTGAGGTAGAAATAGAACATTACTACTGCAGACTCTGTGTGTGTTAGGCTGATCTATGTTGAGATGGCTGGTGATAATCCAAGGTGGAGATATTCACAGTCCTCAGCCAATGACAGCCCCTGACCTATACAAAGTTCAAAGTCCAAAGTAAATTTTATTATCAAAGTACATATTGTATATGTTATCATATACAACACCAAGACTTATTTTTATGCGTGCATACTCAACAAATTTACAAAATATTAATTATAACAGAATCAATGAGAGGCCATCCAACTAGGATGTTCAACCAGAGTGCAGAAGACAACAAACTGTGCAAAAGCAAAAAGTAGCAATAAATATCAAGAACATGAGATGAAGAGTCCTTGAAAGTGAATCCATTAGCTGTGGGAACGCTTCAATGACGAGCCAAGTCACTGGGTATAGTTAAGGCAGACGTTGATAGATTCATGGTTGGTCAGGGAATGAAGGGATACAGGGAGAAGGCAGGAGTTTGGGGCTGAGAGGGAAAATGGATCAGCCATGATGAAATGGCAGAGCAGACTCGACGGGGCCAAATGTCCTGATTCTTATGGTCTTATGGTATTAAGTTGAGTGAAGTTACCTCCTTTGTTCAAAGGCAGATGGTTGAGGGGTAGTAACTGTTCCTAAACCTGGTGGAGTGGAATGAAACTTGAGGCTCTTGTACATTCGTCCTGATGACAACAGCAAGAAGAGAGCATGTCCTGGATGGTGTGGGTCCCGATGATGGACGCTGCTTTCCTGCAAAAGTGTTGCATGCTCAGTGGTTGAGAGGGCTTTACATGTGATGGACTGGGCTGTATCCATCACATTTTGAATGATTTCAGTTCAAAGGCATTGCCATTTCCATACCAGGTTGTGTTGCAGCTGGTCTATATAGTCTGCACTACACATTAGTCAAAGTTTTAGACGTCACACCAAATATCTGCAGACTCCTAAGGAAGTCAAGGTGCTGCTATGCTTTCTTCATAATTACATTTACATGTTGGGCCCAGGACAGGTGCTCTGAAATAATAACCCCTAAGAATTTAAAGTTGCTAACCATCTCCACCTCTGATCTTCTAATGAGGTCTGGCTCATGGACCTCGAGTTCCCTTCTCTCAAAATCTATAATCAGTTCCCTTGGTCTCGCTGACATTGAGTGAAAGGTTGTTGTTATGACACCACTCAGGGAGATTTTCAATCTCCATCCTATTTATTGATTCATCACCACCTTTGATTCAACTTACACCAATGGTGTCATCAGCAAACTTGAATAGGTTGTTGGAGCTGTGCTTAGCTGCACAGTCACAGGTGTAAAACGAATAGAGCAGAGGGTAAGCACAAAGTCTTGTGGTGTGCCAGTTCTCGGTATTTATTTATTTAATGCAGTTAATACTTGTTTATTTTTGCATTTGCAGAGTTTGTCCTCTTTTGCACATTGGTTGCTTGCCCATCTGTGTGTAGTTTTTCCTTGATTCTATCGTATTTCTGTGGTCTGCAGTGAAAACAAATCTCAGAGTAGTATAAGGTGGCATATACATACTTAGATAATAAGGTTACTTAGAGCTTTAAGCTTTGTTACAATCTTTACCATATTCTCCCACTCCTGTAAGGCTACTGCTTCTGGTTTGTATAGGAGACACAAGTTTCTCTGAAGCTTTGTGATTTGTCTCTGTGGCATCCAGAAACGGATTGGGCAGAGATAGCTGATGCACAGAACTGCACCAGCATCTTGTGCCTGGTTTAATAATAGAAACACATCCCAGCCACGATCTAATTACCCACAACAAATTGGCTGGACATTCAACTCGCCCAACAATCTGTCTCCATATAGCTTCCACCAAGTGACAGTCATTACCTCGTGCATATGGCTCGATGTTAACTTAATAAAGCCCTTTGTCCCAGAGTTAGCAGCTTCTTACCAGGCTTCTCAGACCTGGAGACAGCGTTAAACATCCCCTAGGGACAGCCGGCCAGAAACAGCAATTTCTCTCAATTAAAGACACATTTGTTATGAGGTGCAAGATACATCTCTCTGTAATGACCTGACACAAGTCTGTGGTTGCCACTAAGCCTTGTCTCTCTTTGTAATTGCTGGGGGACTTTCTCTTAATCCCTGAAAGCCTTTTTTTACACCGTGACTAATAGCCGATCAATGCAAACTAAGAGTAAGATCTCCCCGTGCCTTTGTAATAATCGGCAAGGCAAATGTTAGTTTAAGAATTGACTAACAGCAGAAAGGAATCAATGGGATATCACTCTTTGAACTACTCACAGTGATCATGGATAAGAAACAGGACATAGTGGAAGGTAGCAGTTGTGGAGGGAGAAACAGAGTTGATGTTTCTGGGGATGGCATTTCATCAGAATTTAGTTCAAATGGTTCAATTTAATATCAGAGAATGTATACAGTGCGCACCCTGAAATTCTTACTCTTCACAGACACCCACAAAGCAGGAAACCCCATAGAAGGAATGATAGAAAGATCAGAACCCCACAGACCCTTCTTGCCCTCCCTTCTCACAAGCTGGACGTCAGGATTTTGAGCAAGACCTCTTCCTTCCTCTTCTTCAGCAGTCCCTCAGGATCGAGGATGACACTCTTCCACTCCAGGTCTGTGGGTTCAGAGTGGACTAGTCAAGAGCCACTGACTCTTACAATGATGAGGCAGAACACGCCTATCACCTTCTCACAGCTTCCACCGAGCAGGAGGTACAGAAGCCTGATGTCCCACATGTCTACTTCTCCTCAACCAAAGCTCAAAGGAATTTTATTATCAGAGTATGTATATGTCACCATATATTACCCCTTTCCATTTGGTTCTTGAATCAGCTAGCACAATCCTAATTCTTACAGTTTAGCAACACCATTACCACTTTGAACACGTTACACTAAAATTGACTTTATTTTTTGTTTTAATTGTGTTCCTTGTGTATAATTTATGCTTAATTTATGTTTTGCTTGTGATTGCTGTTTACCTGATGCTACGTGTCTGTGATTTTGCTGCAATCTTCTTCCATTGCACCTGTGCACACCTGAACTCGTGCTGTTGACAGTAAACTTGACGTTGACGTTTGTTTTGATGTGTCGAATATAATATATCAATGGGCAGACGCGGTGCATTCCTTCTGCCTCTTACACAGGACTTGTGAATCTGATGTGTAGAATCGTAGTTTTCAGTCCCATTCCAAATGCTCCCATTTAACTTTTTGTGGTATAAGGCTGGGGATTTCTAGGGGTCAGGAGACTGGTACATTTATTTCCAAGGAACTTCTGAGCACAACCTTGAATCTTTTCTCTCACCTGGTAACCTCAAACGATGATGGGGTTCAGAATGGAGTAATAGAGATCGTATAGCACAGAAACAGGCCCTTCAGTCCATTGTGTGCATGCTGTCCATTGTCCCATTCACCTGAGATGGGATGTCACCTAAAACTGACAAATTTCTACAAATGCACAGTGGAGAATTCTCCAACTGGTTGCATCACGTCCCTGGTATAGAAAAGTAATGGAATAGGCTACAGAAAGTGGTAAACACAGTCCAGTCCATCACAGGTAGAGCCCTTCCCACCACTGAGCTCACTTACATGAAGCACTGCATTCAGGCTGTGCTCACTTCTCATTGCTACCATCAGGAAGGAGGTACAGGAGCCTTCAACCCTACACCATCAGGTTCAGGATGAAACCATTGGGTCCCTGAGTTAGCATGGATAACTTCCACTCACCATAACTCTAAAGTAACCTGCAGACTCACTTTCAAGACGCGATACCTCATATTCTCAGTATTATTCATTTATTTTATTGTTTACACAACTTGTTTTCTTTTACTCACTGATTGCCATTTTTTCTTTATGTGTAGTTTTCCATAAATTCTATTTTATTTCTTTATTTTCCAGACTCAAGGCAGTAAATGATAACACATATTTACTTAGACAATAAATTTACTCTGACTTTAACTTAGCCCTGTAGCCTCCTATACTGTGATAATATGAGTACTTCTCTTGATTCTTTTCAAAGATTGTGAGAATCTCCATCTCCACCACCTCATCATAGAACATAGAACAGTACAGACCCTTCAGGCACAATGCTGTTCCAACCTTTTGACTTAACTTGAGATCAATCTAACCCTTCCCTCATAAAACTTCTATTTCTCTGTCACCTAAGAGTTTCTTGAATGTCCCTTATGTATCTGCCTCTACTACCTTCCCTGGCAGCGTGTAACACACACCCACCATTCTCGGTGTGAAAAGCTTACCCCTAAAGTCCCCCTTATACTTTCCACCAATCACCTTAACATTGTGCGCCCTCATATTAGCCATTTTCGCTCTGGGAGCAAATCTCTGGCCTTTGCCTCTTATCACCTCTATCAAATTAGTACCGATTCTCCCTCAGATACCCTCGAAAACTCATTCCACATACTCTAAATTTGTGGAATTTATTACCACAGACAGCTGTGGAGGCCAGGTCGCTGGCTGTATTTAAGACAAGGGCTTGATCAGTTCTTGATTGAACATGGCATCAAAGGTTACAGGGAGAAGGCTGGGAGATGGGGCTGAGGAGGGTGGAAAAAGGGATAAGCCATGATGAAATGGCGGAGAAGAACTGACAGGCCAAATAGAATAATTCTGCTCCTATGTCTTATGGTTTTCTGGTCTAAAGCAAGAGCTTCTTCTCCATCATACCCCACCATGAGGAAAACGATTTTTACTATCAACACTATCTATCAAGATTTTGTATATATCTATCAGGTCTTGTCTCAGCTTCCTCCATTTCAGGTAGAAAAGTCCCAGCCTATGCAGTCTATCCTTTTAACTGAAATGCTCCAGTCCGGACAACATCCTGCAGAATCTCCTCTGCACTCTCTCCAGCACTATCATATCATTCCAATAGCATGGTGACCAAGCTTCACACAGTATTCCATAGAAACGCACACAAAACGCTGGAGGAACTCAGCAGGCCAGGCAGCATCTATGGACAAGAGTAAACAGTCGATGTTTTGGGCCGAGACCCTTCTTCAGGACTGAGAAGGGAGGGAGGAGATGCCAGAATAACAAAGTGAGGATGGGAAAGATGCTAGCTGGAAGGTGATAGGCGAAGTTAGGAGGGTGGGAACGGTCGAGGGCTGGAGAAGAAAGCAGCATTGACTGTTTATTCATTTCCACAGATCCTGCCCGGCCTGCTGAGTTCCTCCAGCATTTTGTGTGCGCTGTGTTGGATTTCCGGCATTTGCAGATTTTCTCCTGTTTACGATGTTCTATGGCGTGTGAGCTTGTAACCCGACCTGCTTTTACCTTCGATTCCACAACTGATGAATGCAAGCAACCCATATCCCCTCATCAGCACCCTGGCTCCCTGTGCTGCCTCTTGTGTAACCAATACTCCCTTTGCTCATCAGGACCCTCTGAGGTCCTGCCATTTCTGTTTATGTCCTTCCCTGATTTAATGTGCCTAAATGTATCACTTTCTGCCCATTAGAATTCATTCCAGTTGATCCATGTCCTAGTGTAACCTAAGAAAATCCATCTGTCTATTACACCACAGATTTTCATAGCCCTGACATTCACGTCCAAGTATCACAAATGTTGATGGACCCAGCACCGATCTCCCTGGTTCATCACTGGTCACAGACTTCCAAACATAAAGGCATCCTTTAAGCACCACCCTCTATCAATTTTGGACCCTTCTTCCTTCTCATATCCTATTGCTTCACTTAGAAAAATAATGTGATACCAAGGAAAGACCATTATATCATTTGGCCAGGTTATTGGAAGAATTGGCTCCAGAAATCAAAGTTTGTTTGGGGCGGGGGTCGGGGTGGAAATACATCTCTACCAAAGAAGGTGTAAGGCACTCCCTCCCTCCACTAGGCTGCAGATCATCCCTGGGAAAGGTGTAACACCTGCTTAGACCCTGATCAGAGTCATGAATCCATGGGTGTATATCACAGATCCTGGTCATGGGACCACTGACGCTAGGCACACAATCTCTGAAGGGTACTGATAAAGGCTGGGGTCACCCGTCTTGTAAAGATACAAACACAAGAAAGTCTGCAGATGCTGGAAATCCAAAGCAACACACACAAAACGCTGGAGGAACTCAGCAGGTCAGGCAGCATCTATGGAAAAGAGTGAATAGTTGCCCCTTTGGGCAGGGACGGGACAGATACTGCCTGACCTGTCGAGTTCCTCCAGCATTTTGTGTGTGCGTTGCTTCGTAAAGACCTTGCCCAGAAGAAGGCAATGGCAAACCACTTCTATCAAAAAAATTTGCCAGGAACAAACATGGTCATGGAAGGACTGTGACACATGATCAACATATCACATGACATGGCACAGAATGAATGAACAAGCAGTTTGTTAAATCTTGAGAAACTTATATGAGTTTGGCGTTTGAACCCAGCTGAATTTATCGGTGAGGGCACACTGATTCTCAGTGTTACAGATGGGGAAATTCTCAAATCACTCAGTGTGAAATTCTCACGTTCTCTAATCACTCTCGAGGGAAGGGGTGGTAGTTAGCAGAAGCTACTGGGACACATATTCTCCAGGTAGTCAGAGCAAAGGTCACAGAATCATTGAAACACAGAGTCAGACAGTATAGAAACAGGCCCTTCAGTCCACTGAATCTGTGCTAACCCATCAACCACATCAGTCTCATTTTATTTTCCCCACGCTCCCATCATCTCCCCCTAAATTCTGTCACTCACCTACACACCAGGGAAAATCCACAGTATCCAGTTAATCAACCAAAACTGCATGCCTTTGGGATGTGAGTGGAGACCAGATCACCCAGAGGAGGATGTATAAACTCACACAGATGATATTCCTGTCGCTGCTGTCGAAGGTGGGAAATGGTTCTGTGCTTCTATTGGAAATAGATAGGAGCTGATGCCTGCCATTTTGGTCGTTTGCCTCCTTGGCTGAAGTGGAATCACCCTGTGTGAAAATTACTCATGCCACTTGTGCATCAAACGGTCAGTGTGCTTCAAAAGTGACTAATGGCTTGTAAACAGTACAAAGCCTTTGAGAGGATATATGAAGGCTGTTTAATCACCTTTAACAGAATAAATTTAATGCAGGTAAGCATAAAGTGTTATAAAGTGTCAGGAAAGCCAGGAGGACACACACAAAACATGACGCTATGGTCAGGCACTATCTGTGAAACAAAATGAACAGTTCACATTTTGGGTCAGGACATAAAGATAGAGAGGAGATAGTACATAAAACAGTTGGGACAAGAGGTGCAGCAAGAGCTGGCAGGTGACAGGTGGATCCAGGTGAAGAGGGAGAGAGGAAATGATGGTAGAAGCTGGGAGTTGAGAGATGGAAGTGATGAAGGGTTGAAGGTGAAGGAGAGGAAGATGGAGCATGGAATCAGTGAGGGAAGTGGGGAAAGAGATGTCTAAAACTCGGGGTTTTATGTTTGGGGTAAAGGATAGAAAGGTTCAGAGGGAATTTCAGGAAGAATATTTTTTTCACTCAGAGGGAATCTAGCACATGCTATCAAAGGGTATGGTAGAAGCAGAGACTTACTTAGATGAGTATTTGAATTTCCAAGGCCTAGAAGACTATAGACAATATATTGGTAAAATGGATGACTACAAATGGTTGCCATGGGCACATTGGGCCAAAGGCCTGTTTCTGTAGGCTTCATTGACTCTAGAGCCACAAGGTACAATTCTAAGTGACACAGCAACAGAGTGATCTGAAGTTGTTAAGTGGTAGGACAGGGATCCTTCGGTGCAGGAGGAGTGAGGTCATGAGGAATTTTAGCCGAAAAGCTGGTTTGACCTCACTGGAGTGTTGTGTCCAGTCTCTGAACAACTACCACCAACATATCACCTGTGGAACCAGAGGAGCCAACACACTGGACCACTGTTATACCACCTTCAAGAACACTTAGCATCCATTCAACGCCCGTGCTTTGGGAAGTCCAATCATGTGGCTGTACTTCAGAGGCCAACGTCAGAACATCTTTCAGGAGATTGAACCCTCATAAGGCATCAGGCTCTGATGATGTACCAGGCAGACCTGTGCCAGTCAACTGGTGGTGATGTTCAAGGACATGTTCAAACTCCCGGTGCTGCGGTCAGAGGTTCCCAACTGCTTCAAGAGGGCCACAATCAAGCAAGGCAGGGTGAGTTACCTCAGTGAAGATCACCCATTTGCACCCACATGTACAGGGATGAAGGGCTTTGAGAGGTTGGTCAATGCCAAAACCAATTCCTGCTAAACAAGGACCCAGACCCACTGTAATTTGCCTATCGCCACAATAGGTTGACAGTGGGTGCAATCACACTGGCACCCCACTTCACCATGGATCACCTGGACAATAGCAATACCCACATCGGGCTGCTGCCTATCGATTACAGCTCAGACAAGTTAGGAAAGCATTTAATTGGAGTAAGGGGAAATATGAGGCTATCAGGCAGGAACTTGGAACCATAAATTGGGAATAGATGTCAGGAAAATGTACAGAAGAAATGTGGCAAATGTTCAGGGAATATTTGCATAGAGTTCTGCATGTGTATGTTCCAATGAGACAGGGAAAGGATGGTAGGGTACAGGAAAAATGGTGTACAAAGGCTGTTCTAAATCTAGTCAAAAAGAAAAGAAGAGCTTATGAAAGGTTCAAAAAAACTAGGGAATGATAGAGATCTAGAAGATTATAAGGCTAGCAGGAAGGAGCTTAAGAAAGAAATTAGGAGAGCCAGAAGGGGCCATGAGAAGGCCTTGGTGGACAGGATTAAGGAAAACCCCAAGGCATTCTACAAGTACGTGAAAAGCAAGAGGGTAAGATGTGAGAGAATAGGACGAATCAAGTGTGACAGTGGAAAAGTGTGTATGGAACCAAAGGAGATAGCATAGGTACTTACTGAATACTTTGCTTCAGTATTCACTATGGAAAAGGATTTTGACGATTGTAGGGATGACTTGCAGCAGACTGAAAAGCTTGAGCATGTAGATATTAAGTTAGTGGATGTGCTGGAGCTTTTGGAAAGCATCAAGTTGAATAAGATGCCGGGACTAGACGAGATGTAACTCAGGCTACTGTGGGAGGCAAAAGAGGAGTTTGCTGAGCCTCTGGCAATGATCTTTGCATTATCAAAGGGGATGGGAGAGGTTCCAATAGATCGGAGGGTTGCGGATGTTGTTCAGTTATTCAAGAAAGGGAGTAGAGATAGCCCAGGAAATTGTAGACCAGTGAATCTTACTTCAGTGATTGGTAAGTTGATGGAGAAGATCCTGAGAAGCAGGATTTACGAACATTTGGAGAGGCATAATATGATTAGGAATAGTCAGCATGGGTTTGTCAAAGGCAGATAGTGCCTTATGAACCTGATTGAATTTTTTGACGATGTGACTAAACACATTGATGAGGGTAGAGCAGTAGATGTAGTGTATATGGATTTCAGCAAGGCATTTGATAAGGTACTCCATGCAAGGCTTATTGAGAAAGTAATGAGGCATGGGATCCAAAACTGGCTTGTCCACAGAAGGCAAAGAGTGGTTGTAGATGGGTCATATTCTGTATGGAGGTAGGTGATCAGTGGTGTGCCTCAGAGATCTGTTCTGGGACCCCATCTCTTCGTGATTTTTATAAATGATCTGGATGAGGGAGTGGAGGGAATCTCCTTCTCAAGGATGCATGCTTAGCCCTCTGCTCTCCTCTCTCTACCCCGTTACTCTGCAGCTAGGCATAGCTCAGACAGCATCGTGCTGCTGCCAGGGTTTGAGATGTATCAGAGGAGTCTGTGCACAAAGGTGGTGTGCACTCTAACAATGACTGATCACCTCAGTCACTCTCCTTGTGATCACAAAACTCTGTCGAACGTTGTTAATGTGGACTGCTGCAAATCCGATTCTGGTCCCAATGTTCATTCAGCAGAAGACAAGCTTTATTGTGTTCATCTGCAGGCTGCTGTAACATTCATTGACTCATGGTCTTCGACTATTTATTTATGTGTGACTGGTTTGACTGATATCTTGCGTGTGCTTTCTATGTTACATTTGCTATATGTGCTTTGTACTGTATGTGACAGTTGCTACTATATTTGCATCTTGGCCCTGGAGTAACATTGTTTCCTTTGGTGGATTCATCAGTATTCATGCATGGTTGAATGACAATTAAATCTGAACTTTATCTATTATTTTGCCAATATTGTTGGCAGAATATCATATGGTGACAAGGAGACGTACAGGAGTGACATAGATCAGCTGGTTGAGTGGTGTCGCAACAACAACCTTGCATTCAACATCAGTAGGACCGAGGAATTGATTGTGAAAGGGGAAGTCAAGGAAACGCATACCAGTCCTCGTAGAGAGATGAAGAGTAGCAAGGGCGAACAGTTTTAAGTTTCTGGGTGTGAACATATCTGAAGGTCTACCCTGGGCCCAACATGTTGATGCAATCACAAAGAAGGCACAACAGTGGCTGTAGTTCTTCAGGAGTTTGAGAAGGACTGGTGTGTCTCCAAACACACTCTCAAATTTCTACAGCTGGACCGTGGAGAGCATTCTAACAGGTTGCAACGCCGTCTGGTACGAAGGGGCCACTGAACAGAATCGGAAAAGGCTGCAGAAAGTTGCAAACTCAGCCACCTCCACAAGCCTCCCCAGCATTGAAGACATCTTCAAAAGACGATCCCTCAAAAAGCCAGCATCCAGCACTAAGGACAGCCATCACCCAGGAGTTGCCCTCTTTTCATTGCTGCCATCAGAGGGGAGGTCCAGGAGCCTGCAGACACGCATCAACGTTTTAGGAACAGCTTTGGAATGGACAATGAAGCCATGTACACTACCTCACTATGTTTTTTTATGTGTGTGTGTGACTATGCCAGGTAAATGCATGTTGTTTCTTTTTAAAAATTCAACAGGTATGCCCAAATCAGAATCCACCCCCCCCCCCACCCCCCACTCCCTTCTTCGCAATAATCTCAGAAGCACTTTAAAGACAGCTCTTTGACCGCTAGCTCCATATAATCAATGCTGGCTTTGCACAGTAAAATTAATTCTGAAAAATGACCCATGAACACAACTTGTCTGTCACGGAGCACTGCAGCCAGGCACTGACCCTGGACGCAGCCTCAGGAACAGCTGCCTTTCAAAGGGAAGGAACATTTGCATCTCCGTAACGCCGGTCATAACCTTGAAACCTCCCAAAGTGCTTTGCAGCCAGCAGAATATGGGAATATAAGTCTATTTTTGTGCACAGCAAGATACAACTTGTCTTCTGCATTAAGGTTGTGCAGGTTAGGCTTGTATCCACTAGAGTTTAGGAAGTGAGAGGTGATTAGATTGAGACAGATAAGATCCTGAAGGGGTCTTGATAGGGTGGATGTGGAGAAGATGTTTCCTCCTGCGGGACAATCTAGAACTAGGGGGGGTCACAGTTTAAAAATAAAGAGTCAACAATTTTAGACAGACGAAGCAAATATTTTTCTGTGAGGGTCATGACTGTGGAACCTTCCACAACTGGTGTGGAAGCAGAGTCTTTGTAGACTTGTAAGATAAAGTTAGGTAGATTTTTGATAAATACAGTGGGTAAAGGCGACTGTGTGCAGGCAGGAACTTGAAGGTGGGACTACATTAAGTGGCGGCGCTGGTCTGTGGGGCTGAGTGGCCTTCTCTTGCCTCTAATTCCTGCGTTTATACGATAGCGCAGTCAGCCTGGGTATAATCACCAGGCCATTTCTTGTGAGGAATATTTGTTCTGGACAAGATGCTGGCTGGGATAACATGGCTGTCGTGGTGGCACTGCCTCATAGCTCGAGAGATCCGGGTCCGATTCCGAACTCTAGTGCTTTCCTCGTGGAGTTTGCACGTTCTCCCTGTGACTGCATGGGTTTCCTTCAGAGAGAGTAAAATGGGTTTAGTGCAGCTCTCTGTGGATTCAGCGGTCAGGTGGTTCTTTACTCTCAATGGTTTATGCCTCTGGAGTTTCCCAACAATGGTTTGGTCTTTCTATTTTCAGCTTCCAGGAGCCAGGCGTTAATCCATTTCACTAGTTAAAAGGCACCAGGTGGTGGCCTCCAGATCTCTGTTCAGTCCAAAGGTGGAGCCAAGTCTGTGAAGAGGTCACTAAATTTACATCAGATTGATTTTCTTTCATCAGTATTTAACTGATTCAGCCACTACTGCCAGTGAAGCAGGCCATACAGCCCACGGAATCTGTGCTCCCTTTGACTTGGTTTGGCTCAACATGGGCGCCATGGTAGAGTAGCGGTTAGCATAGTCCTATTACAGCTCAGGTTGGTCCAGAGTTCGGAGAAAGGGAAGGAGGTACAGCAGGAGGCCCAAGTAGGGAATAGAAGAAGAGGGGAGAGGAAGGGAAGTTTGTTGCCCCTATTTCCAGCTGCTTCCTCTTTTCCTTAACATTACATCTTATATCAATTGGGTTTAATGCACCTCATTGTAAATTAATAAGGAGCATAATTAATAAGGTTTACTTAATGTCTCTTCCAATTGACAGCTGCCATTGGCTCAGCCAATGTGATAGGGAATAATGGATAATACAATCAACATTCACGACAGATAAACATTGCGAACAGGTGAAGCACTATCTACAATGATCTGACCTTCTGACTATCACCTCAGGAATCCCCAGTAATATCAGGGTTTTAGTATGGATTACATGCACAGGTCTGATCTGTTGGGCATTTCCTGCAGCACTCCATTTCACAGCTTCTATATATTGCTTTGTTGCATTTCTCTCTCTCTCTCTCTCTCGCTCTCTCTCTCTCACACACACACACCCTCATTCTTTCTCTCTTTTTCTCTCTCACTAACACTCTAACAGATTACCTCAATGACTTATCACCATGACATCTCTGACCTTATCCCGTCAGAGAGGTTCTATTTGACCAATTCCATCCTCCTTGTCGCTTGACACTGATTTGTTTTCACTTGTTCTGAGCTGTCAAGTTTTCTTATCCCTCAGGTGCTATCTGACCTGACGAGAGCTTCCAGTACAATCTACATTCATAACAAACAGGACAAGTTACCTAGGCACCACAGTTCAACCCATTCATAAAGTCCTGAAATCTTGTGAACTTGTCTTTGGAAAGTTATTGACCTGAATTGTTAAATCTGTTTCTCTCCCCACAGACACTGCCTGACCTATTGAGTATTCTAAGCATTTTCTGCACTAATTTTTGAGTTTCACGTTGTGTTAGGAACAGCCACATGGGAAGAGCAGATGCCTTGGAATTAAAGGGGATGAATTCTATAAAGTCAGCAGAGAGTTTGTTTATCCACGTTTCACGGATGTGATTGTGATGGTCACGTGATTCGGAGTTGGGGTCTGGAAGTTATTTACTGTAATGAATTAACATATCAACTTGCATTTCTCTGGGATGTGGGAGGAAACCAGAGCACCCAGGGGCAACCATACGGTCACAGGCAGCGCCAGACAGCAGGATCGAACCCAGGTCACTGGGACTTTAAAGCAACTTCCCCACCCAAAGTCATGCCATGCCTATTCTCTCTCACATGACCCATCAACTACAACCTAACAAATTGGATACCCAGATTTTTTCTTCTTTTGCCCGTTACACTGCTGGCTTTTAAGGCAGCAATGAAGGTCCTATCTCTGGTGGCGTTCAAGGCTTCCTTCATCGTGTCAGTAGCTTCCTTTCAGTTTACTGTCAGTCTTGCAAGTCCCGGGTGGAGATTCTGGAATACCGTCACACACAGATGTAGAAAGATTCTTCATTGGTGTTTTCATAACAGTTTTTTTTTGACCAGCCAGGGTTGTTAGCCCTGAGCCTGGAGGATCAGTGAACCATTCTTAGTCTGCCCTCTACCCTTTGACCTATTTGACATGGGTGATTCTACCAAGAGCTAAAACATTCAGCTCTTACCCCAGACAGCAGAGCCCTCTGGGTCACACAAGACTCCAAACCACGACAAGGTTGTGGTCCTCTTGGAAGCTGATGTTCAATACAATGGGGTAATTTACTGGAGACGGGAGTTCTCCAGAACATAGCAAACCTTGTTGTTCCCAACACGAGATGCAAGCAGCGATTTCCTCTCTCTTTCCTATTTATAGGCTTTACACACAACTACAACTCCAGATAAGCTTTGAAGAGTGGAGACAGGGGCAGATGTCCCACCACAGGAAGGATGTGGAAGCAACAGAGCTAGGGAAATGTATTTGCTAAGAACATTAATTAAAATTGGTCACAAGTAAATTGGACCTGGACTTCAAAGTGAGTAGAGAATACCTTTATTCATGAATAAGGGAAGAGTGACATGCTAACAGTGTGGTCACCAGGTCACCCAAAAACAATAGTCATGGCTTTTTTTATACATGCACACAGAAAGTCAATTACATCAACGAGAGGTTAAAAAAATTCAATCCTGTATAACTTATTGCATTCCACAAAATATTAGAGACAGCCTGTCTTGCCCTATGGTTTGTTATTCCCACACACACACACACGGATAGGTTGTTATTCATCCTCGAAACTAAGATAGATTATTGCAAGCACACTGAGAACCCAAGGCCAAATGGCGAATTATTATTTATGATATTATAGAAAGTTCATTAAATCCTTAAAGTACAAAGGTATAATTTGTTTTACATGTTGGTACCTGGCATGTGAAGGAAAACCAGGACACCCCTTAACAGTCAGAGACTCTGCAGCCTGCAACTTATGACCTTCACTGTCTTCATCTTGTTTACACAGCCATGTTACGCACTAAGGCTAGCACCAGGTAGATGGTTTATTAATTAAAGTAAGCTGCAGGGTGGTTAGCGACTTAGATAGTTTAACGTTTATTCAGAATTTTCTTCCACAAACAGAGAGAGCGCGTGACGTTACCTGGAATGGAGGCTTTAGTTACCGGGGGAAATTGGATAGGTTGGGTTTATTCTCAGTGGAAGGTAGGAAGGAGGTTCAGAGGTGACCTTGTGGAGGTTTATAAAGTTATGAGGAACATGGTTAGGATAGATAGTTAGAATTTTTATTTCAGAAAAGGGAGTCCTGAACTATAGGGTCTTTCAAGAGGTCCAGAACCTTGTTGTGGTTGGAGGCTTTCTTGCCTTAATGACCCTGAGAGCTATGCTGCCTGGAGTCAGGGATTTATGCTTTGGCTCATGGCAAGGTCACAAGGTGGCAAAGTCAAGTCAAGTCAAGTCACTTTTATTGTCATTTCGACCATAACTGCTGGTACAGTACATAGTAAAAATGAGACAATGTTTTTGCAGGACCATGGTGTTACATGACACAGTACAAAAACTAGACTGAACTACGTAAAAAAAAAACAGAAAAAAACTACACTAGACTACTGACCTACCCAGGACTGCATAAAGTGCACAAAAATAGTGCAGGCATTACAATAAATAATAAACAGGACAGTAGGGCAAGGTGTCAGTCCAGGCTTCGGGTATTGAGGAGTCTGATAGCTTGGGGGAAGAAACTGTTACATAGTCTGGTCGTGAGAGCCCAAATGCTTCGGAGCCTTTTCCCAGACGACAGGAAGGAAAAGAGTTTGTATGAGGGGTGCGTGGGGTCCTTCATAATGCTGTTTGTTTTGCAGATGCAGCGTGTAGTGTAAATGTCCATAATGGCGGGAAGAGAGACCCCATTGATCTTCTCAGCTGACCTCACTATCCGCTGCAGGGTCTTGCGATCCGAGATGGTGCAATTTCCAAACCAGGCAGTGATGCAGCTGCTCAGGATGCTCTCAACGCAACCTCTGCAGAATGTGGTGAGGATGGGGGGTGGGAAATGGACTTTCTTCAGCCTTCGCAAAAAGTAGAGACGCTGCTGGGCTTTCTTTGCTATGGAGCTAGTGTTGAGGGACCAGGTGAGATTCTCTGCCAGGTAAACACCAAGAAATTTGGTGCTCTTAACGATCTCTATCGAGGAGCCGTGAATGTTCAGTGGGGAGTGGTCGCTCCGTGCCCTCCTGAAGTCAACAACCATCTCTTTTGCTTTGTTCACATTCAGAGACAGGTTGTTGGCTCTGCACCAGTCTGTTAGCCGCTACACCTCCTCTCTGTAAGCTCACTTGTCGTTCTTGCTGATGAGACCCACCATGGTCGTGTCATCGGCAAACTTGATGATATGGTTCGAGCTGTGTGTTGCAGCACAGTCGTGGGTCAGCAGAGTGAACAGCAGTGGACTGAGCATGCAACCCTGGGGAGCCCCCACGCTCGGTGTGAAACAGGTCAAAGAGTAGAGGCTGGACTAAGAGTGGTCCACTGGTCCTCCAGGATCAGGGGGTCCAGCTCAGGGCTAACACCTCAGACTGGTAAACAAAATTGTCATGGAAATGTCAATGAAGAATCCTTCTGCATCCGAGTGCGACGGAATTCCTGAGACTTGCGTGACTGACAGTGAGCCGAGAGCAAGCTACTGACGTGATGAAGGAAGCCTTGAATGCCGCCAGAGACGGAAGACCTTCTTTGCCGCCCTAAACTCCAGCAGCAGAACGGGCAAAAGAAGAACCAGAGGGTACAGATTTAAGTGACTGCATCCCCGCCTGTTGCAGAGGTGCCAGTTGATGCACTCACTCTGAGACGTAAAAGCGAGGTATCGGCTTTTATTGACTGGAAGAAGGAACGAGCAGTGAGTGACCACCATACTACATCCTGGAGACTGAGAGGCCGGGCTCAGACCTCCATCACCTTTATACAGGGGTCAGTGGGAGGAGCCACAGGAACAGTCAGCAGGGGGCGTGTCCAGACAGGTATATATAGTTCACCACACCAGTACAAACATTGGAAAGGGGCCGTAAGGAGGTGTAGACTCAGCTAGCTCATCATGGGTACAACACTCCTTCAAGAAGGTGGCATCCATCATTTTAGAGCCCCCCTCCCTCCCAAGCCAGCAGGTGTCCTGTCCTCAATTCTACTATCGAGGAGGAGATACAGGAACCTGAAGCCCCACTTTCAATGATTTAACCTCTTCCTCTCTGTCATCAGATTTTGAACCAGGCCATGAACCCATGAACACTACCTCAGTATTCTTCTTTTGCTCTGGTTATTTCTTTAAATATTGCAACTTTTAGTTATTTTTTTGTCCTGCTGCTGCCACAGAAAAAGAAATTTCACAATTATTCCAGTGATAATAAACCCGATTCGGAGTCATTTCTGTGTCGTATGATTCTATGATTTTCTGTGATTGCAGGAAGAGTTGCTATCTCCCACGACTCCCCTGTTGTTCCCCAAACTTGCAGACTGTGAGAAAATGCAAAAAGGAGGTAAAAGGAACACTGACCGTTTCTTTCATTTTAGTTGAGTGCCTCCATTAATTTGCTACATGCTGTAAACAGTTAACTACTCTGCACTGAGGGCTGGTGGTCATGTGATGGGACCTTGCAGGCAGCAAGAGTTTGTTTTCCTGGGAACTTTAACCTCAGCCTGACGTGGAAGAGCTTGGGCCTGAAGTTGATGTGATTCCCTTGTTACTTCAGCAGAAAGTAATTCAAAGAAGAAATCGACAGCTACAATTTCACCAACGGCCCGGCGTCCCAAGGTAGTTAGCCTGTGCCTGCGACCTCTGCCGCAGCTTGCTCACAGTGTGGGTCCTGACAGCCCTCTCTCAGCCTGACAACTTCCTCTCCGTTCTCAGACACTGATCTCCCCCCGTAGTCCGTCTCAGCTGCTGCGTCTAATGGCCGCCGGAGAACCGGTTGCCAGGAAGGCTTGGACAAGTGAAAGCACAGACGGAACACGAAGCAGCTCAGAGATCGGAGATCGAGTGAAGCCTTGCTGGGCTTGGGGTTATGCTGGCACAGCGGTTTTGTTACTCGTCCAGTGGGTAGCTTTCCAAACAATTCATCTAGAAGCCAAAACCCAGATACCAGCCCAGCGACTGAGGAACTCAACTTCACGTAATCAACTGAACCAAAACCCAAAGCCAGTCTCAGCGCCGGTGACCACGACATCCGGTTGGTAGAGTGACACAGCTGGTTAGACCCGCTCCCTCCCAGCTCTGAAGACACAAATTTAACCCTGACCTCTGGTGCTGTCCGTGTGGGCCTAGTACGTTCTCCCTGTGATGGCCTGAGTTTCCACTGGCCACTTTGGATTCCTCCCACGTCCCCAAGATGTGGCAGTTGCTACATTAATTACCCCCGTCATGTGGGGGGAGGCAATAGAATTTGGGGGAGTTGGTGGGAATGTGGGAAAAATAAATTAGTGTAAATGAGCGGTGGACAGGACGTACAGACTCAATGGGCTGAAGGGCCTTCTTCCATGTTGTATGACTCTGTGACACAGTGAGCTGTTGTAAAAACCCATCCTGTTCACAATTACCCTTTCTTACCCAGTCTGGTTTTTACATAACTCATAGCTGGTATGGAAACACCAATGCCCTTGAATGGAAAATTTGATAAAAGGCAGTAGATACAGCCTAGTCCATCATGGATAAAGTTACCCCCACTCCTCCTTCACCATTGAGCATATCTACACAAAGCATTGTAGCAGGAAAGCAGCATTCATCATCAGGGGCCCCCACCATCCAGGTTATCTTCTCACTGCTGCCATCAGGAAGAAGGTACAGGCACCTCAGGACTCACACCACCAGGTTCAAGAACAGTTGCTACCCCTCAGCCATCAGGCTCTTGGACCAAATGTCACTCAACTTCACTTGCTGCATCATTGAAATGTTCCTACAACCTGTGGACTCACTTTCAAGGACTCTTCACCTCATGTTCTCGATATTTATTTCTTATTTGTTTATTACTATTATTTCTTTCTCCTTGTACTTGAACAGTTTGTTGTTTTTTGCACACTGGTTGAATGCCCAAGTTGGTGCGTGTCTTTCATTGATTCAAGATCATATAATCTACTGATGGAGTCTGTCATCTACTGTTCAGCATCTCTGATCTACATTCTGGTGTTGTGTTTTGGGGCAATTGAATGATCTGGCACTTCATTGTCTCCCAGGAGGGTTTGGTGAGGCTCTGAGCAAAGCGTGTGGCCTCAGTGCCGAGAAGCCTAGAGATGGGGGAGGGGTGTCGAGCCCACGTTTGACATCATTTCTCACCGATCTTGCTGATTAAGGTGGTAAGGAAGCTCGAAGTCATTGAGGCGAGTGTGGAAGTGAAGTGTGGCCTTCAGCGCCTCCGACCAGCCTCTCACTCGCTGCTGCCGGAGGAAGGTGTCTGCGGGTGATGGTCTCTCCGTCCCTCTGGCTCACTGCTCCTGAGGCAAGGCCCCTGCATTCAAACGATCGATGCTGCTGGAGCAAGGTTCAATCAACACCGTTTGTGGATTAGATTCCGTAGTTCGTGTGTTTCTGATTTCCAGTCATCCCTTTTTTTTGTTGCTATTTTGGACAACTGAATCAGAGGGGCCTGCATATAGGCCCCTTGGGTAAGAGTGACCATAATATGGTGGAATTCTTCATTAAGATGGAGAGTGACATAGTTAATTCAGAAACAAAGGTTAACTTTGAAGGTATAAGATGTGAATTAGCTAAGATAGACTGGCAAATGATACTTAAAGGGTTGACGGTGGATCTGCAATGGCAAGCATTAAAAGATCACATGGATGAACTACAACAATTGTTCATCCCAGTTTGGCAAAAGAATAAACCAGGGAAGGTAGTGCACCCGTGGCTGACAAGGGAAATTAGGGATAGTATCAAGTCCAAAGAAGAAACATATAAATTAGCAAAAAAAAAGCGGCACACCTGAGGACTGGGAGAAATTTAGAGACCAGCAGAGGAGGACAAAGGGCTTAATTAGGAAAGGGATAAAAGATTATGAGAGAAAGCTGGCAGGGAACATAAAAACTGACTGCAAAAGCTTTAATAGATAAGTGAAAAGAAAAAGATTGGTCAAGACAAATGTAGGTCCTTTACAGTCAGAAACAGGTGAATTGATCATAGGGAACAAAGACATGGCAGACCAATTGAATAACTACTTTGGTTCTGTCTTCACTAAGGAGGACATAAATAATCTTCCGGAAATAGTAAGGGACCGAGGATCTAGTGAGATGGAAGAACTGAGGGAAATACATGTTAGTAGGGAAGTGGTGTTAGGTAAATTGAAGGGATTAAAGGAAGATAAATCCCCAGGGCCAGATGGTCTGCATCCCAGAGTGCTTAAGGAAGTAGCCCAAGAAATAGTGGATGCATTAGTGATAATTTTTCAAAACTCCTTAGATTCTGGATTAGTTCCTGAGGATTGGAGGGTAGCTAATGTAACCCCACTTTTTAAAAAAGGAAGGAGAGAGAAACCGGAGAATTATAGACCAGTTAGTCTGACATCGGTGGTGGGGAAAATGCTAGAGTCGGTTATCAAAGATGTGATAACAGCACATTTGGAAAGAGGTGAAATCATCGGACAAA
This sequence comes from Hemitrygon akajei, assembly GCF_048418815.1. NCBI lineage: Eukaryota > Metazoa > Chordata > Chondrichthyes > Myliobatiformes > Dasyatidae > Hemitrygon > Hemitrygon akajei. Next base: position 80,236,432 of record NC_133139.1, read on the forward strand.
GTCAGCATGGATTTGTGAAAGGAAAATCATATCTGACGAATCCTATAGAATTTTTTGAAGATGTAACTAGTAGAGTGGATAGGGGAGAGCCAGTGGATGTGGTATATTTAGATTTTCAAAAGGCTTTTGACAAGGTCCCACAAAAGAGATTAGTGTGCAAACTTAAAACACACAGTATTGGGGGTATGCTATTGATATGGATAGAGAATTGGTTGGCAGACAGGAAGCCAAGAGTGAGAGTAAACGGGACCTTTTCAGAATGGCAGGCAGTGACTAGTGGGGTACCGCAAGGCTCAGTGCTGGGACCCCAGTTGTTTACAATATATATTAATGATTTAGAGGAGGGAATTAAATGCAACATCTCCAAGTTTGCGGATGACACGAATCTGGGTGGCGGTGTTAGCTGTGAGGAGGTTGCTAAGAGGATGCAGGGTGACTTGGATAGGTTAGGTGAGTGGGCAAATTCATGGCAGATGCAATTTAATGTGGATAAATGTGAGGCTATCCACTTTGGCTGCAAGAACAGGAAAACAGATTATTATCTGAACGGTGGCCGATTAGGAAAAGGGGAGATGCAACGAGACCTGGGTGTCATTGTACACCAGTCATTGAAGGTGGGCATGCAGGTACAGCAGGTGGTGAAAAAGGCAAATGGTATGTTGGCATTCATAGCAAAAGGATTTGAGTACAGGAGCAGGGAGGTTCTACTGCAGTTGTACAAGGCCTTGGTGAGACCGCACCTAGAATATTGTGTGCAGTTTTGGTCCCCTAATCTGAGGAAAGACATTATTGCCATAGAAGGAGTACAGAGAAGGTTCACCAGATTGATTCCTGGGATGGCAGGACTTTCATATGAAGAAAGACTGGATCAACTAAGCTTATACTCACTGGAATTTAGAAGATTGAGGGGGGATCTTATTGAAACGTATAAAATTCTAAAGGGATTGGACAGGCTAGATGCAGGAAGATTGTTTCCGATGTTGGGGAAGTCCAGAACGAAGGGTCACAGTTTAAGGATAAAGGGGAAGCCTTTTAGGACCGAGATGAGGAAAAACTTCTTCACACAGAGAGTGGTGAATCTGTGGAATTCTCTGCCACAGGAAACAGTTGAGGCCGGTTCATTGGCTGTATTTAAGAGGAAGTTAGATATGGCCCTTGTGGCTAAAGGGATCAGGGGGCATGGAGAGAAAGCAGGTACAGGGTTCTGAGTTGGATGATCAGCCATGATCATACTGAATGGTGGTGCAGGCTCGAAGGGCCAAATGGCCTACTCCTGCACCTATTTTCTATGTTTCTATAGCAAACACTCTGCTGGATGGAATATGCTTGGACTCTTTCAATTTTGTGTTTTATAATCTGTGTTTTGTGCTCATTTGTTTTTTTTTGTTGCCGTTTTGTGTGATCTGTGTTTTTTTGCATCTTGGTGGGGAGGTGGGGGGGGGGGGGTTGAAGTTTTTCGATGAACGGGTTCCATGGCTTTTCTTCGTTTCGTAGCTGTTTATGGGGAAGGTGAATCTCAGGGTTGTATACTGCATCCATATTTTGATTCTAAATGCACTTTGAATCTTTGATATAAACTCCCAGCAGGTCAGGTCTATGGAGAGAAAGAGCAAGCTTGATGAAGGGTCTTCAGCCTGAAATATTAATGCCACTCCCCTTTCCCAAATGTTATCTGACCTGTTGAGTATTTCCATCATTTTCTGTTTCATTTCTAATTATTTCTCTTTGTGTTTTCCATGTTACATTTCTGCTGTCATATATTTCATCTAACATTGAACTGTTCACTTTGTGACCCAGACTCACAAAGCCAGCTACATGAATGCACTAAGGAAAGATATCCACGCATGGGTCCATGCCTTTGCAATAAATATATACCAATCGAGCATACTTAAAATCCTGCTGTACAATCAGCTTTCCAAATGTCCACACAAATTAGAATTTAGAACGTCAGTAAGGCCAAAGAATTGATTGTGGACTTCAGAAAGGTTAAGACAAAGGAACACACACCAGTTCACTTAGAGGGATCAGAAGTGGAAAGGGGGAGCATTTTCAATTTCCAGGGTGTCAATATCTCTGAGGATCTAACCAAGATCCAACATACCGATGCAACTACAAAGAAGACACGGCAATGACTATATTTCATTGGGAGTATGAGGGGATTTGGTATGCCACCAAATACACTCACAGATTTCTACAGATGTACTGTGGAGAGCATTCTGACTGGTTGCATCATTGCCTGGGATGGTGGGGGTAGGGTACAGGACTTCTGCACAGGATCAATATAAACTGCAGAAAGCTGTAAACTTACTCAGCTCCATCATGGATAGTATCTAGGACATCTTCAAGGAACGATGCTTCAAAAAGGTGGCATCCGTCATTAAGGACCCCCATCACCCAGGACTTGCCCTGTTCTCATTGGCTCCATCAGAAAGGAGGTATAGAAGCCTGAAGGCACACATTCAGTGATTCAGGAACAGCTTTTTCCCCTCTGCTATCCAATATCTGAATGGACATTGAACCTATGAACACTACCCCACTACCTTTCGTATTTCTATTTTTGCACTAGTGTTGGCGAGTGGCCAGTTGGCTGTGGCGTTGGTCTAATGATCTGAAGGTCGCTAGATCGAGCCTCAGCTAAGGCAGTGTGTTTGTGTCCTTGAGCAAGGCACTTAACTACATATTGCTCTGCGACGACACCGGTGCCAAGCTGTATGGGTCCTAATGCCCTCCCCTTGGACAACATCGGTGGCGTGGAGAGGGGAGACTTGCAGCTTGGGCAACTGCCGGTCTTCCACACAACCTTGCCGAGGCCTCAGTCAACATCGAAATCGATGGACAGCTGAAGAAGAAGAAGAAGAAGTTATTTTAACTACTTATATTTATACACACACTTACTGCAATTCACAGACTTTTTAAAATTACTATGGATTGCATTGTACTGCATATTCATGACATTTGCCAGTAATATTAAACCTGATTCTGATTCTGAACATACATCAGCTCACAGAGCAATCCCATTCTCTCGCTAATTGTCCCTGACACCTCATTATAATCAGGACTGTCCATATTCTACCACTAGTTTATACTCAGGGAAATTTACACAGGGTAGAGTAAAAACGTGACTAAGATAGGGACAGAGCAGAAAAGATCCAGAAGGCTGCCAGGACTGGGGGGGGAGGGGGGGGGTTTGGTTTGCAAGGAGGGAGTGGATAAGCTGGGAATGCTTGCCCTGTTTCCTGGAGCAAAGGAGACAAAGGATGACTTTATAGAAGATAATGAAATTATGAGGGTCATAGATAAGGTCACAACAGACTTTAACTTAAGGGAGGATAGATGGAGAAATTTAAAGTGCATCTGAGAGGCCATTTTTTCACACAGATGGCAAGTAATGCCATGTTTTGTAACTTTAAGATATTAAGTTAATTCAAAGGAAGACCCCGGAGTCTGAAATGTGGGTCTAACTCACCGAAGTTAGACCAGCCTTTTGGACTCAAGTGTCTTCCTTTGAATTAATTTAATATTTTGAAGTTACAAAATATAGCAAGTCGCATATGGAATGAAGAAGGGTTTCGGCCCGAAACATCGACTGTTTATCCATTTCCATAGATGTTGCCTGACCTGCCGAGTTCCTCCAGTATTTTGTGTGTGTGGTGTTGCTCTGGATTTCCAGCATCTGCAGAGGTTTTTTTTTGTGTTCAGTAAATGGAATGAGCTGTCGGAGAAAGTGGTAGAGATGGATACAAATACAACATTGAAAAAGTATTTGAACAGGTAAAATAGACAAGAAAGATTCTATGTCCCTAATGGATGATGCCTCTGCCAGCATCACTGGCAGTGCATCCCATGAACCTCTCACTCTCTGTGTCAAAAATCTTCTTCAGACACCCCCCTTATACTTTCCTCCAACACCTTAAAGTTATGCCCCCCGATATTAGTGATTGCCACTTTGGGTAAAAGTCTCTGGCTGTCCACTCAATATATGCCTCTTATCATCTTGTAGACCTTTCCACTAAGAAAGTCAAGAGCAGCAGAATCCCCCCTGGGCTGTACACCATCCAGACTTGGAAATATATTAACAAATAATCTGTTGGATGATCATGAAAATCACCATGAAATTTCCCTATCATGCACCATTTTTGTGAAATCGCCTATAAATCTGTTATTTCAATTCATATTTCAAGTCAGAATAATTGATGCCAAAATTAAGGGAAAGCATTTTTGTTGGTCCACTAATCAAACAAATCATCACTGACAGGCAGCTTGAAAACTTTCTAGTGGTACTGTCGAAAATCGAGCGGCACGGTGGCCTGGCGGTTAGCACCACGCTTTACAGTACCGGTGGCCCGGGTTCAATCCCTGCCACTGCCTGTACGGAGCTTTACGTAGCATGGGTTCCTCTGGGTGGCAGAGGCTCCTCCCACAGTCCAAAGGCATAACAGATGGTGGGTCAGTTGGTCATTGTAAATTGTCCTGTTGTTAGGCTAGGATTAAATTCAGGAGAAGGGCTCGAAGGGTCATGTATCTCAATAAATAAAAATCACATGGAATCCATTCAAGGATGTTGTTGGTGCTACAGACCAACATGAAGTGCAACATGTCACTGAAGATTTATTTTCTCCATTCCTATTTAGACTCTAGAGAATGGTATCCGTTACGTCCTTCTCTGTGTAAGTTAACATCACCAGTCCGGTGATTCTGGCAAAAAACAAAAAAGACATCCAGTTAGTGGCATTTCTGTGGGTGAAAATGCCTTGTTAGTATGAGAAGTCGGAGGAGAATGGCCAGACTGGTGATGTTAACTTACACAGGGAAGGGCATAACGGATGCTCTTAACTCATAATTTGCTAAAATGTTCACCTGCGAAGCTGTTAGCAATATGTCAGTAAGTGTAGAAATATAAGGTTGTTTTAAGTGACTACCGTAGAGATCTTAGAAAGTGAGATCCTGCTTCAGCTGAAAAGGCTGAAAATTAACAAATCCCCAGGGCCAGACATCATATAACCGAAGGGACTTAAAGAGGTCTATGATTATATATAAAAACCCCTAACAAGTATTCTTCAAAAGTCAGTGAAGACTGGTGAAATGTCTAAGGACTGGAAATGGGCTAATATTGTCCTGGTCAGGGCATCAAAGGATGTGGCAATAAGGCAAGTGGGATCTAGGATCTGCTATTAAGGAATGGTGGAGCAGACTCGATGGGCTGAATGGCCTAATTCTGTCCTATGTCTTATGGTCTTATAAGGGAACAGTAAGCTTAACGTGTATCATAGGTAAGATAATGGAAACAATAATAAAGAATGAGTTGGAAAAGCAGCTGATAAGAACAGGCATGTTAGCAGAAAGCCAGCATGGGTTCAGAAAGGGGAAATCATATTTTACTAACATGCTGGAGTTCTATGAGGAGGCAATTAATATTTATGATAACAATAGAGCAGTTGATATCATTTACTTGACTTTCAGAAGGCTTTTGACAAGATACCCCACAAGAGGTTAATAATCAAATGACAGGAGGTAGGGATTCAGGGTGAGGTGTGTGAATAGGTGGAGAATTGGCTCAAAAGCAGAAAAGATGAGTTCTGGTGAGAGGATCATTTTCACACATAGAAGATGTTAAAAGTGGGGTTCTGTAGGGTTCAGTTTTAGGGCCACTGCTGTTTTTAATTTACATTAATGATTTTGATAAGCACAAAGCAAATAAACTAGTAAAGTTTGCTTATGACACAAAATTAGGGAGATAGGCTGATCGCCTTCAGGCAACAGAATCAATACAGTTAGATCTAAACAAAATCCAGATGTGGGTAGATAAATGACAGATGATATTTAATGTAAATAAATGCAAAATATTACATATAGGAAGTAGAAATATTAGATATAAATTCTTGAGTTAGAAAGTGCACTGTACGAGAAGGATTTGGACGTCCTGATAGACTCATCACTATTAACATCTAGATAATGCACAGAAACGATTAAGAAGGCAAATAGAATGTTGGGCCATATAATGCGCTCAGTGGAGGTCAAGTCTAGAGACGTTCTCCTTGAGCTGTACGATGTGCTTGTGAGGCCACAGCTTGAGTACTGCGTACAATTTTGGTCTCCATTCTGTGTGAGGGATGTGAAGGCACAGGAGAGAGTCCAGAGGAGGGTGATGAGACTCGTTCCAGGTTTGTAGAGTATGAGTTATGAAGCAAGATTGAAAGAATTAAATCTTTTTAGCCTAAGTAGATGTAGAATGAGAGGGGACATGATAGAAGTGTTCAAAATCATTCAGGGTATGAGTAAGGTGGATGCCAGCTACTATTTCAAAATTAATCCATCAACGAGGACACAGGGTCACAGGTGGAGACTAGTTAAAGGGAGATTTCAGACTAACATCAGGAAGCGTTTCTTTACACAGCAAGTTGTGGTCACATGGAACAAACTAGCTAGTTGTGTATTTGAAAGTAGTATCTCGGAGGCTTTCAAATCTAAACTCAATAATTATTTCCACACACTTTGTGAACAGGAACTTGGCAAGCTTTGTTGGGTCAAATGATTTGGTCTTGTCAAAAATTTTCTAATGTTCTAACGTTCGAAATGCATTTATTATCAAAGTATGAATGCTTTATGCAGCCTTGAGATTTGTCTCCTGACAGGCAGCCACCAAACAAAGAAACCCAATTGAACCCATTAAAACAACAGAAGACCATCAAAACTGGATGTGCAGAGAGGGAAAAAACAACGCATGCAAATGATAAAAGTCAGCAAATAACACTTGGAGATCACAGAAGTTTTGGTCCCATGGCCTATTCTGAACCCTGCTAGTTTCAGGTAATGGCCCCAGATCAGTGCAGAGACAAGTACACTCCGTGGAGCAGCGAGCTTATCCAGCTCATCCCTTGCCTGTGACCCCAACACTATGATCTTTACAATGTGGCCCAGCGCTTAAGTTGTCCATACTTCAGGTAATTATTTGTTCTTAGTTCTGGCCCTTGCCCTTTTAATACAATTTAAGGCCCGAGCCCTGGCTCCCACAATTCGGCCCATATCCAACCTATGCAATTCAGCTCAATGCTTAGATCGATCAAACCTCGGATCTTTCCTCACTCCCAGGTCCGGCCTCAGCCTCAACTCTGCTTCACCTCAGCTCTGCTGCAATTAATAGCCTCCGAGTCCACTCCAGCATTGGCCATACAAGTTGACAGGAAGAGGAAAGTAGTTCAGATAACCACTTGTTACAATAGTGGTGTACAGAAGAACATCTCTGAGCACAGGATCCATTGAACCTTGCAGCAGTGAAAGACCACGAGCATACACTCAGCAGCCACCTCAATCGGTAAAGGCAACTAACATAGTGGCCACTGAGAATATGTCACTGGCCCCTCACTATCATTGAGACAAGACCCTGAACTCCCTCCTCAACTACATGGGGGGGGGGGGGATCATCTTCAAAAGAAGGTCTGCAATGAATGAAAAAGATAAAGTCATTCCCACATCTTCAAGAGCAATAAGTACTGGCCCTGTCATTAACACTCACCTCCAAAGAAACAGCAGCACTCTGAGGTCCTTGAGCAAAGAGCCAGATGGGATGATCTTATGTCGGGCAATGTCTCTCAGTGTGTAACTTTTACACTCTTACACTTAAGTGTGCACGTCCACGCTCAGTAAACTGAAATGCCCTCTTCTCATTGGTACAGAAGCCTGGAGGTACACATTCACTGATTCAGCAACCGCTTCTTCCCCGCTGACATTCAATTTCTGAATGGGCAATGAACCCATGAACACTACCTCACTCCTTTTTTTATTTCTATTTTTTTTCACTACTTATTTAATTTAACTGTCTGATATACATATATATACTTACACCGTGGCCAAGTGGTTAAGGCGTTGGTCTAGTGATCTGAAGGTCGCTAGTTCGAGCCTCAGCTGAGGCAGCGTGTTGTGTGCTTGAGCAAGGCACTTAACCACACATTGCTCTGCGACGACACCAGTGCCAAGCTGTATTGGTCCTAATGCCCTTCCCTTGGACAACATCGGTGGCATGGAGAGGGGAGACTAGCAGCATGGGCAACTGCCGGTCTCCCATACAACCCTGCCCAAGCCTGCACCCTGGATACTTCCCAAAGTGCAAATCCATGGTCTCTCGAGACTAACGGATGCCTATATATATATATAAACATATATATATATATATATATATATATATATATATACTTACTGTAATTCACAGTTTTTTCCGTTATTATATATTGTGTTGTACTGCTGCCACAAAGTTAACAAATTTCACGACATATGCAGGTGATATTAAACCTGATTTTCATTCTGATGCTGACTCTGAACTGTCCTCCCATTTATGGTCTGGCAATGGAGATCCCTGCCCACTTCACCGTTTCTTCCAGAATGAGGTACAGCAGAAAATTTATAAAGTCACACCATCACTTTCCGGTTCACCGCAGAACTTTTTCTGCACATTTGCAATTTCATTCCTCCTTCCTGCTCATGAGCATATCAATAAAAGTCTGCCAGCACCATATTTCTGACCTTTCACTGAATCACAGCTTAAGGACTGATTCCCAGCCTTAATGCCTCGGTCTGTTCCAAAAGCCAGTTTATGAGCAGGATGCAGGATTCAGGCACCAGTGTTTTAGCTAAGATCAGAGCGATGCTTGCAATTATACATATTGAACCAGTATTGAGTCAGGGCTTGTTGGCTTCTGCAGAACATCAACACAGTCAGAAAACCATGGGTATTTCAGTCTAAATCCTCAGAGATTTTGTCTCAGAAATCTGTAGGAATCATCAGCTCTGCAGTGAAACCTGAGGGTCAAATGAAACACATGCAGGATTTCACCACAAGCACGTTCCGGTAATTATTGCAATCCAGGGATATCAGAGTTATTCCAGCTCTGGGATGTGGCAGATTATCCCACTATCAATACGGTCATTATTATTTTTTTCTGTTCAGGTTAGTATAGTCCTCTGTGTGTCCTATGTTTTATTTCTAAAACTTTAGTCGAAGTAAAACAAGCTTGCAAAACTGCATGAAGTTTAGGCGCAGTCCACTGAGTTATGCACAGTTTGGTCACCACATTGCAGAATAGATGTAACTACTTTGGAGAGGGTGTATGGTCCAATATATAACTATGCGGAAATGTTAGATAAACTAAGGTTGTTTCTTTGCAAAAGGATTCTGAATGTAGATTTACAACATTTTATATGGTTTAGAGAGAGCAATTTGGCAAGAGCCTTTCTGCTCAGCATAGAGGTCAAAAAAACAAAAGTTCAAAGTACATTTATTATCAAAGTTCAACATTCAAAATTAAACTTATTATCTGAGTACATGCATGTCACCACATACAACCCTCAGAGTCTTTTTCTGTGGGCATACTTAGCAAATCTATGGAACAATAACTGTGAACAGGATTTGTAAACTGTAAACCGACCGTGCAAATGCAGATAATAAATAAATAGCATTAAGTAATGAGGATGAAATAATAAGATAAAGAGTCCTTAAATGAGTGTGATTCATTTTTCTGCAGGCATACTCAGTAAACCTATGGAATAGAAACTTTAACAGGATCAGTGAAAGATCAACCAGAGTGCAGAAGACAACAAACTGTGCAAAAGCTAATATAAAGAAACAGCAATAAACAAAGAGTACATGAAATAACAAGATAAAGAGTCTTCAAAGTGAGATAATTGGTTTGAGAACATCTCAATGGATGGGTAAGTGAGTGTAGTTATCCACTTCTGATCAAGAGCCTGATGGTTGAGGGGTAGTAACTGTTCTTGAACCTGGTGGTGTGAGTCCTGAGGCTCTCGTACCTTGTACCTGATGGCAGCAGTGAGAAGAGAGCATGGCCTGGGTGGTGAGGATCTTTGATGATGGATGCTGCTTTTCTATGGCAACGTTTCATGGAGATGTGCTCAATGGCTGGGAAGGTTTTACCCATGATATACTGGGCCGAATCCACTAACTTTTGAAGGATTTTCTGCTCAAAGGCATTGGTGATCCCATCCCAGGCCGTAATGCAGCCAGTCAGCACACTTTCCCCCACACTTCTATAGAAGTTTGTCAAGGTTTTAGGTGACGTGCTGAATTTTTGCAGACTCTTAAGGAAGTAGAGGCTCTGTCATGCTTTCCTCGCGATTATATTGATATGATGGGTCCAGGAAAGTACGTGTACTTCACACATTCTTGAGGTTTACCTCCTTACAAGCAGTCACAAAACGAAGAAACCCAGCGGAACCCATTAAAACAAAAGGAAACCACATTACACCAAATGTGGGGAGAGAAATTAACAAATAATGCAAACAATAAAAGTAAGCGTATAGCACTCAGGACTGCAGCTCACTATGGTAGCTGGAGTCCTGAAGAAGGGTCTCAGCCCAAAACATCAACTTCCTGCCCTGTGAGTTCCTCCAGCGTTTTGTGTGTCCACACTGTGATAGGTGCAGGCCACAGCCTCAGTTCAGCACAGAGACGAGTAAACCTCGTGGAGCAGAAGAGCTGACGTTGAGAGCAGAGGCGGTGTCAGGTAATTGATAGAAGGGTTAGAGGGCAAACAAAGGAAAATATTTTGACCCAGAGGGTCTGGAAAATCACCTCCTGAGGGGATGATGGAGGCAGAAATCCTCTCCATGTTCACAATGCGTGGATCCGTGGTTCAAAACTATGATCTGCCGAACTCCAGGCAGACGGGGGTCAGGTGGGACCAGACAGGGCAGAGAGCCACAGTACCAATGAGACACTGACCTCAGGTGTGTCTCTGTGGCATTTTCTCCTGTGGCTTTCCTTTCGGTGCGTCAGTTTCCTCCCATTACGTGTGTTGGTGTGTTAACTAGTTGCTGTAACTTTCCCCCTAGACTACGGGTGAGGGGTAGAATTGAAGGGAGTTAATGGGAATAGAGAGGGAATAAAAATAAAGTGGGGTAAATGTTGTATTTAGTGTAAATGGCTGGTAATCTGAAGGCTTCTGAGTGTATCTCTTTTTGTCTGTAAAATGGATGGTTTGTACTGTAAACTCTCACATTCTGTGAACTTCCAGGTGCAGTCCACGACCACCACAGCAGGCCCCATCTTCTGCATTCCCCTGCGGAGGAAGAGTTACCTCAATCTAAAGATGGATGACGGAGCGTTTGCACTGGTTGGGTCAGACAGGACATTTCTTTACAATTAGGCCTTCATCTTTTACCTGGATTCTCGCCATTCACAGGAGGTTGTGGGTAAGATGGAGAGAGTTTGATCAATAGCCACCTATGTGTAGGCGAGGCTGAAAGAGGCCTCAATATTAGAGGTGAAGAAAACATTGTGCCTGCTGGAGGGAAAGGCCAGAGAGCCTTAAAGGCCTTTATCTCCTGTTGCCCTGTTTTGATCATTCCCCTGTGGTCTGTAGTTTCTCCTTAAACACTTACTGCTGTCATTATTCTCTTTGAAATTTTTTTTCCCATACATTGTTAATTCTTTCTGTGAAGGCTGCTGGATTTTATTTTTTAAATTACCTGCTATCTGGCTGATGGTTCAAGAATGTGGAACATCATCTTCAGTAGCATGACCTTCCTGTAGGCCCTGCTAACAATACACATGGCTATAAAGCACAGAAAGAGTTGATTCATTTCAGTTGTACACTGAGCAGGCCAAATGTTTCACATTTGGGCCAGATTCAGCATGGAATTTTGGTATTTAGGTCAGAATTTATTTTTTCAGTCCTGATGTTTGCTTCTCAGTCTGAAAGCCAGATGTTGATCATTCAGGCTTAAAGTTCACTTGTTTGTATTATTGGTTTGTATACAAACCAATGTTTGTATTTGGCCTGATATTTTTAAATCAGGAAAAAAGCTTATTGCTCAGGCCCAATGTAATTATTTTGGCCCAATATTATTGTTCCGTCCCTTTGTTCATTGTCTAGGCCTCCAGCGTTGATCTTCATTGCTCAAGCACAATGCATATTGCTCAGGCCTGATATTCATTGTCCAGGCCTAATGTTTATTTTTTCAAGCCCAATCATTATTGCTTAGACCTACCAAATCAAGTTCGGGTTCAATGGAGTCCTAGTTGTGGGTTTTAGAATATTTTCTTTGTCCAGCAGTTCCAGATGAGCAAAGTATCACACCGGACAAGTTCCCTGCCCTGAACCAAGAGATCACGGCTATTAGTTATAACCTTTTCAAAACCAAACACCCAAGAAATAGAAATGTCAAACCTGGACCCAGCACATAATTGCAATTTTGACGAAAATTTTGGAGTTTGCGAAGATTCAGCATGACTCACTGCATTACAACCGGGTATGGAAACACCAACGCCCTACAAAAAGTAATGGATACAGCCCAGTCCATCATGGGTAAAGTCCTGCCCACCATTGACCACATCTACTCAAAGCGTTGTCGCAAGGAAGTGGCATCCATCATCAGGGTCCCCCACGACCCAGGTTATGCTGTCCCTTCTCTCTGCTGCCATCAGGAAGAAGGTACAGGAGCCTCAGGACTCATACTACCAGGCTCAGAATCAGTTACGACCCCTCAACCATCAGGTTCTTGAACCAAAGGTTTCAAGTTCACTCAACTTCACTTGCCCCATCACTTAAATGATCCCACAACTTATGGACTCACTTTCAAGGACTCTCCATCTCATGTTATTGGTATTTATTGTTTATTTATTACTATTGTTATTTTTTTTCTTCTTACTTTTTGAATGCCCAAGTTGGTGCAGTCTTTCATTGATTCTATTATGGAATTATTGAGAATGCCCAGAAGAAAATGCATGACATATACCATATGTACTTTGTTAATATACTTACTTTGCACATTGAACTTTGAACTTTACAAATTACACAACAGTGGTGGGGTTCATCACCAACAATGATGAAACAGCCCACAGAGAGGAGGTGGAAGAGATCAAGGCCTGGTGCCAGGTAAATAACTTCTTCTTCACAATGTCAACAAGGCAAAGAAGATGGCCATTGACTGCAGGAGCGCTTGAACCACTCATACGTCTCCTTACATCGGCAGCACAGCTGTGGAAACCATGAGCAGTTTTGAACTCCTGGGAGTGCACATCTTGCTCAAAGTCACATGGTCCTAGAACATATCTTACACGATCAGGAAAACTCACCAATGCCTCTACTCTCTGAGGAGGTTGAAGAGAGCTCTACTATACACACCAATGCTTATGTTCTTTGTACAGTTGCTCAGTTGAGAACATCCTAACATGCTGCCTCACTGTTTGGTATGAAAACCGCACTGCAGTGAATAGGAGAGCTCCATAATATCATCATTATCAGTATGTGCCGTGTCGAATGATGTGCGAGATCATGGTCTATGGCCATGATTGTTCTTGCCAAGTTTCTCGACAGATGTGGCTTGATGTTGCCTTCTTCGGGGTAGTAACTTTACAAGAAGGATGGCCCCAACTATTATCAACGCTCTTCTGAGATTTTCTGCCTGGCATCAATGGTTGCATAACCAGGACTTGTGCTATACACCAGCTGTTTATACGACCATCCAGCACCTGCTCCCATGACTTAGCGCAACTGCGATCGGGGAGGGGGGTGTTGTCTACACCTTGCCCAAGGGTGACCTTCAGGCTAGTGCAAGAAAGGGGCAGCTTACACCTCCTTTGGTAGAGACATATCTCCACCCCACCACCCATCTACAAAAGGTAGGTAAAACTGCCCAACACATCACTGGCACCAGTCTACCCGCCATTAAGGACATGTATGCAGAAAGGTGGTGGAAAAAGGGCAGCAATATCATAAAGGTTGCCCATACCCTGCTAATGGATCGTTTGCCCCACTCCCATCAGGGAAGAGGCTATGCAGCATCCGCACCAGAGTCAAATACAGTCACTATCCCCAAGCTGTCAGGCTGACCAATATCTCCAAAAACTTGGGGTGAGTTGAGACCTTCCAGTTCTTCTCACCTGTTACTTCCCCCTGGGTCCCCTCCTCCTTCCCTTTCTCCTATGGTCCACTCTCTTCTCCTATCAGATTCCTTCCTCTCCAGCCCTCAATCAATTCCACTCACCTGGCTTCACCTATCACCTTCCAGCTATCCTCCTCCCCTCCTCCCCACCTTTTAATACTGGCATCTTCCCCCTTCCTTCTCAGCCCTGAAGAAGAGTTTCGGCCCGAAATGTTGCCTGTCACAGGTGCTGCCTGAGAGCTGAATTCCTCCAGTGTGTACTGCTTATGTGTATATATTTATGTGTTCGTTATACTTATTGTGTTTTTTAATGATGAATCAGATCCGAAGTAACAATCATTTTATTCTCCTTTACACTTATATACTGAAAATAAATCAGTCTTAACTCTTGAGTCTCAGATCTTGAAGAGCTAAAGTCAGAAAAATATTAGAGAGTCATGGAAGCATATAGTCCTAATGTGGGAAAATAGAATTAATATAAAGGGGCAAAATGGCTAGTATAGGTATGTTGGGCTGAAGGGCCTGTTTCTGAGCTGTATAATTTTATGGCTTTAATAAAAGGAGTTGTCTCTTTGCTGTTGGTCCTTTCCTTTGATTGAGAGTTTTTATGTGGGGGGGTGGGTGGTGAGAGTTAATGTAATTATGGTTCAAGCACCTACAGAGACTCAATTAACGTGTCTTCTTGGTCAGATCTTAATAACCTCCATCTCTGGTGGCACAGTTTCTCAAAGCAGTCATGCTAATTTAGCAGCTGATTGAGATCATTACTGGGAGGTTATTTGATGGTTCGGACTGAGCTAATTCATTCCAGTGTGTCCCATGGCTTAGCCAGGGTCACCCCAGCACTGAGTTAATTAGTGAGAAGCAGAGAGACGTGGTGAGGAGGAGAGCACTGTGCGAGATGAACTCTCGGTGATATATTGGATTAAACCAAGCTTGGTTAACAAAACCATCTTATAACTGGGCTTGGTGAAATTTAGTTCAAGTGAACCATTTCCAGGAGTGAAGGACTTAAGAAGCAATAGCTTCAGCTGAGGGCAAGACATTGGTCTGTGGGAAGCAGCACCTACCCACAGAAATTATTTGAATCCGATTATGGGATCACTGACATCTATTGTCCATACCAAATTCTCCCTAAACCTAGTGCTCTGTTCATCAGCCAGATATTGATAACTCATCGTGAAAACAGAAAAACTCAACAGGTCAGGCACCTGAGGCTCTTATAGAAGGTGCAAGAGCCCCAGGACTCACACCACCAGGTTCAAGAACAGTTACTACCCCTCAACCAAAAAGCTCTTGACCAAAAGGAAATAATTACACTCACTTACCTATCCACTGAGATGCTCCCGCAACCAATTATCTCAGTTTAAGAACTTTTGATCTTGTTAGTTCATGTTCTAGTTAATTATTGCTAATTACTTATATTTGCATTTGCACAGTGTGTTGTCATCTGCACTTTGATTGATCTTTCATTGATCCTGTTATAGTTACTATTCTATAGATTTGCCGAGTATGCCCGCAGGAAAATAAATCTCGGGGTTGTATGTGGTGACGTATGTGTACTCTGATAATAAAATTTACTTTGAACTTTGAGAGTGACAGTGAGGCAACACGTCATGCCCCCAACCCTTAGTCTCGAGATTCATCCTGAAACATTAGGTGCTTCTTTCTCCACAGATGTTGCTGATCCTCTGAGCATGCTCAGTATATTCTGCTTTTATTTTACATTTCCAGGATCTGCAGTGTCTTTGGATTTTCAAGGGTCAAATATAGGTCAGAATCGGTAAAGATGGAAATATTCATCCCTCATCACTGCACTGGATCAAAATAAGCAGCAGAGAGTTAGTCAGCTCCATCATGGGCACTAGCTTCCATTGTATCAAGAACAGCTTTAAGCAGTGATACCTCAAAAAGGTGGCATCCATCATTAAGGGCCTCCATCACCCAGGACTTGCCCTGTTCTCATTGGCGCCATTAGAAAGGAGGTACAGAAGCCTGAAGGGACACACTGAATGATTCAGGAACAGCTTCTTCCCCTCTGCCATCTGATTTCTGAATGGACATTGAACCCATGAACACTACCTAACTACATTTCTATTTCTATTATTGCGCTACTTATTTAACTATTTAATATTCTATATAATATATATACTTACTGTAATTCACATCTTTTTCTATCATTATGTATTGCCGCAAAGACCACAAATTTAATGACATATGCTGGTGATGTTAAACTTGATTCTGATTCTGTTTGTGACAACGAGTTGAGAGTTTACTCTTAAAAAGACTAACTTGTCAAAATTTCATTTTAACTTACTGACATAAACTTAGATTCAGTAGGCGGTAGGATTTGAGCCTGTGGATCGATAGTCTATCTCTCTGGGAATTAGCCCACCATACGTAACAGAAGAGTGGACCTCAGCCAGCCAATAACAATCCGGCAGGAATTTCATGCCAGCTGCGTGACCACACTCACCCACGGACAATGGCTCTGCTGACAAGAAAGAAACAGAAACAGGGGGTGTTCATGGTCAAACTGTGCCTTCATCCCCACACTTGATTCTCTCCTCAGATCCTACCACTCACCAGCACAGCTGCGGTGGCCGTTTAACCTGCCGACCTTTGGGATTTGGAAGAAAACTGGAATCACTCTGTGGCGCAGAGGTAGGGCCACCACTTCACTGCTCCAGGAACCCGGCCTCGATCCAGACTTCCGGTGCTGTCCGTGTGGAGTTTGCATGTTCTCCCTGTGACCACGTGGCTTTCCTCCGGGTGCTCCGGTTTCCTCCCAAATTCCCACCCAAGTGCTTGTGGATTAAGCGAGCGCCCTTTGTACGTGGATGGAATGACATGGGATTAGTGTAGGGTTGCTGAAAATGAGTGGTAAACGATTGGTCTGGACAAGGTGGGCTGAAGGCCTATGTTGTGTAACATCAAATTCTAAGATGATGGAACTTACCAGTCGCAGGGAGAACTTGCGAACTCCACACAGACAGTCTAACCCGGGTCCCTGTGGCCGTGAGTCTGCAGCACCATTCCATCCACGTCCCTCGTCACGGCTCAGCCAAAGGGTGAAGTCACTGGGCCAAGGGATCGCATTCTAGGAAACAAAGTGCTATCAATGAGTGTAGAGCTTGCAGCCTCCAGAGGACAACATCCATCATCACAGATGACCACCATCCAGGCCATGCCATCTTCATCTTATTGGGAGGTGCTGCATGGTAACAGGTCCTTCCAGCCCACTGAGCCCCCCCCACTGCCCTATTACACCCCTGTGAACAATTAACCTACCAACCCCTACATCTATGCAGTGTGGGAGGAAACCAGAGCACCCAGAGGAAACCCACACGGCCACAAGCAGAAGGTACAAACTCCTTACAGCTTTGGAGGGAATTGAGCTGGGTTGTTGACTCTATAATAACATTATACTGATCACTGCACCACCATGTGATGCACCATCAATAACTCACGCTGAGACTTAGGAAGTGAGATATCGGCTTTTATTGACTGGAAGAATAAACAGCACTACATCCTGGGGAAAATGAGGGAGAGCAGCAGCCCACAGTCGCCTTTATACAGGGGTCTGTGGGAGAAGCCACAGGAGCAGTCAGCAGGGTCTGTGGGAGGAGCCACAGGAGCAGTCAGACAGGTATATCTAGTTCACCACACCATGCCACTCGCAGATACCATCAAGCAGGAGGTACAGAGGCCTGAAGTCCCACGCCACCAGGTTAAATATCAGGTACTTCCCTCTCACCATTCAGCTCTTGAACCGTCCTGTACGTTCTTAATCATTACCTTGTATAGCAACACTATGACCACTTTACACCACAATATTTTCCTTTTGTCCCAATTCAAAGTTCAAAGTAACTTTATTATCAAAGTTCATATATCTCACCATATTCAACCCTGAGGTTCATTTATTGAGGGCATACTCAATAAATCCAAAATAGAATAATAATCATCAGAATCAATGAAAGACCACACCAACTTGGGCGTCCAACCAGTTATACAAAAGACACCAAACTGTGCAAATAAAAAAGAAGTAAATAAGCAATAAATATTGAGAACATGAGATGAAGGCTCCTTGAAAGTGAGTCCATAGGTTGTGAAAACAGTTCAGCGATGGGGCAAGAGAAGACGAGTGAAGTTATTCTCTTTAGTTCAAGAGCCTGATGGTTGAGGGGAAGGAACTGTTCCTGAACCTGGTGTGTGAGTCCTGAGGCTCCTGTAACTTCTTTCTGATGGCAGTAGTGAGAAGAGAAAATATCTTGAGTGAAGAAAGTCCATGATGATGAATACTAGTTTCCTGTGACAACACTCCGTGTAGATGTGTTCATTGGTGGGAAGGGATTTACCTGTGATAGACTGGGCCACATCCACTACTTTTTGTAAGATTTTCCATTCAAGGGCATTAGTGTTTCCATCCCAGGCTGAGATGTATCCAGTTAATATACACCCCACTGCACATCTGTAGAAGTTTTAGATGTCATGCTGAATCTCCACAAACCTTGAACGGCGGGAGCTTGTTTTTTTTTTACCATTGTGCTGTTTCTTGTAAAATTATGTCTAAATGATGTTTAATTTGTGTTTTGCTTACAAATATTGTGTATCTAGTGCTCTGTGCCTGTGCATACGTGCATGTACTCATGCGTGTGACAATAAACTCAACTTTGACGTTTAAACCATCCTGTAGAGTTGCAGAGGCAGTCAGGCAGGAATGTTTGCCAGGTCCTCCAGGAATTCTGAATAGAAGACGATATAATCTCAGCTGAAACAGGGAAAGGGTCATAACAACTTCATCTCACTGGGGATGTTCAGAGCAAGAAACATTCTCCAGTTGATTCAGAGGCAACATTGTGATGCCCAGTGCAGTCCCGAGGCAGTGCTGACTTGTAAGAGTCTGGGACCTGGTCTGCCCTTTTGTATTAATGTATGAGATTCTTTGGCACTATCTCATCTACAAATCACAACAAACGTCAGGTCCCTCCCAAAACATATTCCTCAGTCCAACATAAATGAAGCATCATCACCGTTTCTGGGAGTCTGTTAAGCTCCAATTGGCTGCCGAGATTCCTACAATGTTAAAATTAACACACTTCACAAGCTGAGAAGGAAATAGGGGCAGGGGTAGGGCATGTGACCCATCAGGCTGATCTGCTCCAGCCTCAAAATTCCTCCCCTCATGCCTGTTACCCACAGCCCTCAATCCCCCCAATCAATCAAAAAAAATCTACCATTTTAGGGACCCACTAGGGTGAAGACTTCCAATGATTCATCTCTCTTCCGGTGAAAAAGAATTCCCATTCTCCTCAGTTTTGCCCCCTTACTTTGCAACGGTTCGAGACTCTCCACTAGCAGAAACACCCTGACATGCCCATCAGGATCTTGTGTATTTCAACAAGATCGCTTCTCATTCTTCTAAATTCCAAAGAATACTGACTCAAACTCTTTAACCAGTAGTGAAAGAACAACCATCTCATTCCCATGACTAATCTGACTAAACATCATATACTTTCTTTCCTAAATAAGGAGATCCAAATCCTCTTGCAACAATGACCAACATGCCAATTGCCTTTGTAACTGCTTGCTGTATCTCCTTCACCTCTCGTGATTCTTGCACAATGAAACCTAGATCTCTCTGTACTTGACTCATTTACAATGTCTATTTTTAGAGAACAGCCTGCTTTAGATTCCTCCTACTAAAGTGTAGGGTCCCACATGAAATTCCGTTTGCCAAGCCCTTGCCCATTCAGACAATCTAATGTGCTGCTGCAGAGTCAAAATATCCTCTTCACAATGCACCCTCCCACTCACATCAGTGTCATCAGCAAACCTGGATCTCTGCCCTTCCTTCACATCATTATTATAGCTGAGGAACAAGACCTGATCCCTGATGAATTCCACTAGTGATAGCCTTACAGCCCAAAGCAAATGTTCATTCTGATTTTCTGTCTTCTTCCTTCCCTCCTTCCTTTCTTCCTTTCCTTATCCTTCCCTCATTCCCCTCTTCCTTCACCTTCCCTCCTCCTTTCCCCGTCCTTCCTCTCAACATCCTTTCCTCTTTTTCTCCCCTCTTCCCCTTCTTCCTCCCACCTTCCCTTGTTCCCTCCCTCCTTCCCTCCTCCTTTCCTTCCTTCCCTCCTCCTTTCCTCCTTCCTTCCTCTCAATGTTCTTCCCTCTTTTTCTCCTCTACTTCCCTCTTCCCTTTATTCCTTCCACCTTCCCTTGTTCCTTCCCTCCTTCCTCAATTCCTTCTTTCTTTCATCTCTCCTTCATTCATTCCTCCTTTCCTTCCTTTCTCCATCTCTTTCTTTCTTGTATATATTCTCCCTTTCTTCTTTGTTCCCTTCCTCCCTTCCCTCCTTCCTCCCCTCCTTCCCTTCATTCCTCCCTTCTTTCCCTCATTCTACCTTCCATCTTGAACCCTTCCCCACTATCCTACAGCCTGAACTGAGGTGGGCCCTCAAATGACTGGAGTAGTGAACACACCACAGATCCCACAGTCAGTCCTTTACACATGAGTCCCAGGCTGGAAACACATTCAACAGGAAACCCTGCAGTAACACTGGTCCTGAAATGTTGTCCTGTCTCCCCTCTCTCTGTGCTGAGGATCCAGCATCTTCCTGCCCTTTATTCCAACCCGTTAGTTACAGATACCTCTGCTTTCTCTTTCAACTCAATCTCAGTTGTGTCTGAAATTATCCCCAGAAAGTAATTTGTGGATTAGACTGAAAATTCTACAAAACATGCAACAACCAGAAGACAAATTATGCCAGAAATTTGTGATAATTATGGTGGATAAGCATATTTCGTCTTTCTTTATAATCAGTAATTATCACAGAGCTCACAGTACCAGGCTTCTGGTGAATATAACAGGCTGAATTACTTCATTCAGCAAGCTTCTGTTGACAAGGAATAAGTAATGAGTTGAATCTTTGCCTATCTGAAGGAAGCATTGAATATGTTGAATATATTTGTAATGTCATAGGGTAATGTTATATTTTAACAAAGAGAATTTTGAAAGGGTAGAAAGGTTTTTAAACCTGCTCAAAGTAAAAGGGATGGAAAGATTTTCATCCAGACTTCACTAATGGCTCCAGTGGGAAAAGCAGCAGGATTTTGGAAAAGGCCAGTTCTAAGGGAAAATAGACTGTCAGCTCTTTAACATCGTTGGAAAAGCGCCGATAGGTGACACAGCGGTGCAGCGGGTAGTACTGCTGCTTCGCCACTCCTGAGACCCAGGTTCAATCCTGGCCCCTGGCGCTGCCTGTGTGGAGTTTGCACGTTCTTCCTGTGATTGTGTGTGTGTGTCTGGGTTTTCCCAAGGCGTTCTTCCTGACTGGTCAATTGGCCGCTGCAAATTGCCCCTTGTGTGCCAAGTAACGAAAGAGTTAATGGTGGGGCTGTGAGGAAAGTGTAGGGATACGGAGAAATAGGTAGAGAGAGAAAATGGGACTCTGCTGGGTCAGTATTTAATGGGCTGAATGGCCTACTGTGCCTGAATAAATAGGAGCAGATTTGATAAATGGGATAAAAGAAGACGGGTGTCCATTTAGAACAGAGATGAGGAGGAATTTCTTTAGCCAGGGAGTGTTGAACCTATGGAATTTGTTGCCACAGGCCAGATTATTTGGTATATTTAAGGCAGTTGTTGGTAGATTCTTGATTAGTCAGGGTGTATATGGGGAAAAGGCAGGAGATCGGGACGGAGAGGGAAATGGATCAGCCATGATGGCGAAACAGACTTGATGGGCCAAATGGTCTAATTCTGCTCCTATATGTTATGGTCTTATGATGTAAATTGTTTTAAGAGCGCACAGTTCAGGTCCGTAACCTCGTGTCAGGAACTCGTGCTTTTTGCACCCATGGTGCTGCTTATAATTCGTAACTCTGCAATTCCAGCCTCAGCAACACCGGAGTGAAGTACCTGTGCATCCTTTCATGGCCTGCAGGCAGGAGGTGAGAAAAACACTTTCCTGAATTGTTCTGCCATGTGACAGAATCTTTATCAGAGAAGTCATTAATCTTGCTGACGGTGTCGACCATAACTGGTCCAACACGTACATTTGCGCAGTCTCCCTTTGATTCTGTTATGGTTATTATTCTATTATGGTTTTACTGAATGTGCCAAAAAGACAGTTTATTGCTTTTTGCATGCTGGTTCTCCACCCTGCTGGGTACAGGCTTTCATTGATTCTATTATGGAGTTACTGTGTATGCCCACAAGAAAACAAATCTCAGGGTTGTGTGTGTGCTTTGATATGTACAATACTTTGCCTCCACAGATGCTGCTTGACCTGTTGTGTTTCTTCTTGGCTACATTCAAACCTGCCATTGCGGTTTTAATAGAACTAAAGATAAACAGTGTTATTGTGCGAGGTTTCCAGTGACAAGTGATCTTTCAGGACGATCAGTTCAGCCATAAATTTATTGCACAGCAGTGCAATTTCATGAGGCCGAGTGGCCTACTTCTGCTCTTTTTTACATGGCTACATTTGTGTGAAAATCAGTGGTCATGACTCAGTTCTTGCTAACTCCCACAAAGAATTCTTACTCCCACAAATAATTCTTACTCCCTCAAAGAACACTTACCCCCATAGAGAATTTCTTAATCACACGGAGAATTCTTACTTCCATGGAGCATTCTTAATCCCACAGAGAATTCAGTAGTCCTTCTTTCATTGAATGATATTGGGAATCAGAAACTTCCTCACCCAGGGAATGGCAGTGGTGAACACTGGAGGTACTTAGGAGAAGTCTACACATGTGGACAAGGTTAGATCCAGTCAGAATGGACATGATTGGGCAATTCTTCTGTCAATTAAGATTGGTAGCCAATTGAATGACCAAGTTTATAAAAACAACAAAAAGAGTGAAGAGAGTAGAGATTGGATGGAGTTGGAGAATGGAGTGGATAGAGATTGAGAGTGGGCAGTGGATGGAGATAGAGAGAGGAGATTGGATAGACATTGGGAGTGGCAATTGGATGGAGAAGCAGAGTGGGGGAGGATGGAAATGGAGCGTGTGGATTGGATAGATATGAAGAATGGGGGAGGATGGAGATGAAGAGTGGTGATTGGATGGAGACGCAGAGTTGGTGTGGATGGAGATAGAAAATGGGAGTGGAGATCAGAAGGATATGGAAAGCTGAGATTGAATGGTGATGGAATGTGGAGATGAAGAGTGGTGATTGGATGGAGATGCAGAGTTGGTGTGGATGGAGATGGAGAATGGGATGGATGGAACTGGAAAGTGGAGGTTGGAAGGAGATGGGGAGTGGAGCTGGGATGGAGATAAAGAGTTAGGTTGATGGCTTTGCACAATGGGTTGGATGGAGATGGACAGTGGGGGTAGGTGGATATAGAGAGTGGAGATTTGATGGATACGATGTGTGGGAGATAAGTGGAGATGGATAGTGGAGATTGGATGGAGTTGGAGAATGGAGACTGGATAGAGATGGAGAGTGGAAATTGGATGGAGTTGAAGAGTGGAGATTGAATGGATATGGATTTGGGTGAGGATGGAGATGGTGAATTGGTTGGATGGAATGGAGACTGGAACTGGATAGAGTTGGGGAGTGGGGATTAGATGGAGATGGAGAATAGAAATTGGATGGAGCTGGAGGTGGGATGGAATGAGATGGTGAGTGGAGAGTGGATGAAGTTGGAGAGTAGAGATTGTATGGAGATTGAGTGTGGTGGTCTGTGAAGGTTGTGGTGAAGATTGGATGGAGATGGAGTGTAGAGATTGAGTGAAGATGGATAGTGGAGATAGGATGGAGCTCGGGATTGGGGATTGGATGGAGATGGAGATGGAGAATGGAGATTGTATGGAGATGGAGATTTGGGGTGGATGGAAATGGAGAGTGGAGACTTGATGGAGATGGCGAGTGTGGGTGTGCTTGGATGTGGAAGAGCTGAGTCACTTTATTTATGCTTTCCTGCCATTGTTAACAAATCTCCCCTTAAATCCTGCTCCATACTTTGAATCAGTGTCCCTGATCCATGAAGCACCCACTAATAGGAACAGCTTCTCTCCAGTTACAAGCAGAATCTGTCATAATCCTGAGCCCTTCCTGCCCTGCAAAAGCTCTTTGTTTACTCCAAGGGAAACAGCCCCAGTGACTTCAGTATGTTCCGTATGATGGGGGAAAGGAGAAAAGAGAATACTCAGAGTCAGTGGGGTCTTTACTGCTTTTCTGAGTCAGTGAGAAGATGTGGGTTCCTGTCATGTGCTGAGCTGGGTGCACAACTTTGCAGACTCTTGCACCCATATGCCGAGCGGTTGCCATACCAAGTCATTATGGTTCCAGACAGAATGTCTTCTAAGGTGCATTGAAAACACTCAAAAACCTCTACAAATGTACCAAGAAGAGCATTCTGATTGGCTGCTTCCCAACTGGTATGGAGGGGGTGAGGGGGTGGGGTGGTGCTACTGCACAAGATTGAAGAAAGTTGCTGAAACTTGTACAATTAGTCAGCTCCATCATGGGTACTAGCCTCCATAGTATCCAAGACATTCTTCTGGGAGCAGTGCCTCAAAAGGGTAGCATCCATTGATAAGGACCCCCACCACCCAGAACATCCAGAACATGCCCATGATAAGAACTGGTAAAGTTGTAAGGGACATCCTGAATTTATTTATCCTCCTGGGGAAGTAGAGGCTTTGGTGAGCATTCTTCACCATAACGACAATGTAATTGGACCAGGGCAGGCTTTTGGGATGTTCATATCTGCAAACTTGAAGATCTCAAATCTCTCAACCCCAAAGGAACATTGCTTTCTGAGTAAAGTGGCTTTGTTCCATGGTTAAACTGTGGCCCGCTCTTCAGATGGTAAACTGAGGATGGAGGACTGCCTGACGAGGCAAGGCGCAAAGAGCCGGGATGGATGGAGCCACTGTGCTGAACGATGTGCTTTTCTACAGTGGATGGGCTGTGAGCTTGGTAACACGCTGCATGCAAAATTTTCCAATGGCATGTTTGGATTTCTTCTAACTCACCAGCAGGGATCAAGCCAATCAGAATTCACACACAGCAGCGCTCATTTGCACTCCTCAAGTGGCTTGATAGCTGCTTAACTATTGAAGAAATGTTAATTCTTGTAATGTCAGGGAAGAAATGAGGCGTAGCCTTGAAATAGATCAGCATGTTTAACTGACAACAGCTTGTCTGATTTTGAAGGACAGTTTTATTATCTCAGGTGCAAGACCCAAATTGCTTACTCTCATCTGTAATCAAAGCTGGAGCCTTTAAATCGGAAACAACAATCCAAGTCTTACAAATTGCACGTGTCACATAAACCCATGTCTACATCCTTCCTCCGGCAATTTCTTCAGCAGTCTCTCAGCTCTCATACAGAATCATCTTAAGCAGTAGCACCAAATCAAATAAAGCATTAATTGAGGTAGATTCAGACATTTGGTAAGCCTCCCTCACATTGGTTAGGTGTATCTCACGGGGTGCGCTGGTCTCTGACCCAACTCATCGGGTTATGTTCAAGAAAATGGCTCAGAAGACCAACCTTGCTCTTCCTCCTTTTCTTTCCTCCATAGTCCGCTGTTATTTCTAATTCCTTCTTCTTCAGTCTTTTACCTCTTTTACTTATTCCCTCTTAGCTTCTTACCACATCCCTCCACCCCCACCCACCCACCTTCACCCTCACCTATTGCCTGTCAGCTTGTACTCCTTCCCTTCCCCCACCTTCTTATTCTGACTTCTACCTGCTTCCTTCCCATTGTGATGAAGAGTTTTGACCTGAAGCGTTGACTGTTTATTCCCCTGCAGAAAGCTGCCTTACGTGCTGAGTTCCTCCAGCATTTTGTGCGTGCTGCTCGAGACCCAACATTGAGCTGGTTTGGTCGCAGGAGTGATAGTTCAGATTAACTTTTGTGTAGTTGTCACTGGCTCAGTCACACTTCACCTCTGCTGATTTTCTAATTGAGCCATAGAGCTATACAGCACAGAACTAAGCCCTCTGACCCAAGAAGGTAAGACCATCAGACCATAAGACATAGGAGCAGAATTAGGACATTCAACCCATGGAGTCTGCTCTGCCATTCCATCATGGCCGATGTATTATCCCTCTCAATCCCGTTCTCTGGCATTCACCCCATAACTTTTGATGCCCTGACTAATCAAGAACCTTTGAACCTCTGCTTTAAATATGCTCAAGGACTTGGCCACCACAGCCATCAGTAGCAATGAATTCCAGAGACTCACCACCCTCTGGCTAAAAAACATCCCTCCCCATCACTGTTCTAAATAGATGTTCCTCTGTTCAGGTCCTAGAACCTTCCACAACATGGAACGTCCTCTCCATATCCACTCTATCTAGGCCATTAAACAGTCCATCTTAGTCACATTTGCCCATCTCCATGCATCTGCCCAAATGTCTTTTAAATGTTGTCATTGCAATGGCCGTGTTGGTAATTAAACGTTGGAACTAGTCGTGGTACTAATAAGTTACTTCAAATTACTGGAGTTTTACATAAAACTCCACATTTTACCTGCCACATTTCCCAAAGAGATGTTGGATTGCACAAGGGAAAGAGATTTCAAAAGAAGCAGGCAGGGGTAATCAGGACGTTCTGCATGCCACAGTTCCCAAGGAGACATTGGATTGTGTAGCAGGAGAGAGAATTCAAAAGAAGCAAGTGGACAGAGTCTGGATGTTGGGTTATGTATAATTAAGAACTTGACGGAGCAGCTATTATGAGCGTGGGCCATTGTTAGAAAGGGGAGTTCAGGCTTCAGCTCATAAAGGCTACAGTGTAGGAAGACGGAGACTGTAGGTAGATATTTTCATTTAATTTTTCTTCCTTTCTTAGAGCAGGGGGGATGCCAGGCAGGATAGTGGAATGTTCCTCTTGAGGGATGTGGGAAGGCCCTAACAGTTACACCTGCAAGAAGTTCATCCAGCTGCGCTTTCAGACTGTGTTAAGGAACTGGAGCTGAAACTGGATGAACTCCAGATCATTCAGGAGGCTGAGGGTTTGCTCAATAGACACACAAGGATGGAATTACACCCAAGCTGAAAGACACAGGAAACTGGGTGATCACCAGGAGAGGGAGAGAGGTTAGGCAGCCAGTGTAGAGTACCCCTATAGGAGTTCCCCTCAACAACAGGTATACTGCTTTAGATTCTGTTGGTGGGATAACCTAGAAGAGGAAAGCCACAGTAGTCAGGTCTCTGGCACCGAGCCTGGCTCTGTGTCTCAGAAGAGAAGAGGGAGAGGAAGAGGTGAGCGGTAGAATTAGGAAGTTCATTGATTAGGGGAACAGACAGGTCATTCTATGGTCAAGAAAGAGATTCCTCGGTGGTATGTTGGCTCCTGGGTGCAAGGGTCAGGTACATCTTATATCGAGTCCAGGGCATTCTTAAATGGGAGGGTGAGTAGGCAGAGGTTCTGGCCCACACCAGTACCAATGACATGGGTAGGAAGGTTGACAAGGCTGTGCAAAGTGAATTCGGGGAATTAGGCATTCAGTTAGAGGACCGGACCTCCAGGGTTGTGACCTCAGGAAAGCTACCCATGCCACATGCTGGAGAGACCAGAAATAGGAAGATCATGCAGTTTAACGCGTGACTAAGGAGTTGGTGCAGGAGGGAGGGCTTCAGATTTTTGGATCACTGGGCTCTCTTCCAGGGAAGGTGGGACCTGTACAGAAGAGACAGTTTGTACCTGAACTGGAGGGGAACTAATATCTTTGAGAGAAGATCTCTAGTGCAGCACGGAAGGATTTACACTAGAGATACCAGGGATTGGGAACCAGAGTGCCAGAGCAGATAATGGGGAAAATCTGTTGTTAATCCAAAGTACAAAGTAGGAAATCAAAAGACTGAGCATGGTGGGACTAAAGCTCTCAGCTGCAAGTCGTTCAATGCGAGGAGTATTGCAGCAAAGTTGGACGAGCTCAGGGTATGTCTCAGCACTTGGAATTATGACATTGTAGCCATTAGGAGGGGCTGGACTGGCAGTTTAATTTTCCGGGCTGTCATTACTGGTCAGGGAAAATGTCACGGCAGTACTCAAGACAAGACGGACTGTGGAGAGCTCCTTTCAGGGCCTGTGCCACAACAGTAACACCAAGTGAGGGCCAAACAAATTCACCCTGAGCATTAACAGCTCTTCTCTCTTGCTCCTGGACTGTTTGCTCGTTAAAACCCCAGTGCAGGACTTTATCATTCTTTGTTCTTTGGTGAGGGGTACCCTTGCCCTCAAGTCCCTGAAAGTTAATGGAAGGATGACAATATATGAGGTGGCATTGTAGGAGGATTTCAGCCCAAGTTCAGAGACACCTTGTTGCAATTATTGTACCTGGACAATGAGACCAGGTCTGGTCTCCCTACCGGAGACTCCATGTACTTACAATAAGAGATGATTCAGCAGACCAAAGATAAAGATTAACTTTATTTGACACCAGTATATCAATTCAGGTGCCTTGCCATTCAGCGTAGGTAATCATGTCTCTCCATCCATCACGGACCCTGACCCTCCGAATTGTAGTTGTTGCCTCCCCTGTTTCTAACCCTGATGTTAATCCATCTATCATTTTTCATTCCCTGTCTGCCTCTGCTTCTTTTTCCCTCCAGCTTTCCAGTTGTAACTAAATGTCCTAATGTCTCTCTTCGCATGATGTGTCCAACGAATTTTGATTGCTGTTTTCTGATTTTTTTTTAAAGTAATGTACATCTTGTTTTCGTTCTCTGTAGAACTTCTTCGTTGGTGATCCTGTCCGTATATGATATGCACAGCATTCTCCTGAGGAACCACATCTCTGCTGCGTTCATTCTTTTTCCCATTGCATTTGTGATGTCCATGACTCGCAGCCATACATCAATATAGGAAGAATGTAGCATCTGAGAGTTCTAAGGCGGATGTCAATTGCTATTGTCTGTTCGTGAGGATGTTTCTCATTTCTGCAAATGCTGTTCTTGCCATTGCTATTCTTGCTTTTATGTCTGTTTGGCATTTGCCATCAGATGTTACCCATGATCCAAGGTACTTGAAGCTGTGAATTTGTTTCAGGATTTCATTTCCCAGTACGATCCGACAGTTCGGGATATCGGGTTTCTTTGATATTACCATTATTTCAGTTTTCTTTTTGTTTAAGGTTAGGCCAAGTCTTTTACTCTCTGTGTTGATGGTAGATACTCGTTTCTGTAAATTTACTTCACTGTTTGCTGTCAGTACTGTATCATCCGCACAGCAGAGGTTGTTGATATTGTATCCTCCTATACTTATTCCAGGTAGGTCCTGTATGGTTCTTGTGATGTTTTCACTGTACAGGGAGAACAGGTCTGGTGACAGAACACAACTCTGTCTGACTCCTCACTTTATTGGCTGATATTCACCAATCTTGTCTATCCATATGGCTGTGCTTTGTTGCTTGTACAGATTCCTGATTATTCGTAGATCTTTTCCATCGATATTAATATCTTTAAGCATTTTCATGATGACCTGGTGTTTCACTGTGTCAAAGGCTTTTGTGTAGTCAGTGAAACAGAAGTGTAGGTCTTGTTGTAGTTCTATTGACCTTTCGATAATACTCCTGAGAATATAAGTTGTGTTTGATGTTCCCTTGCCTTCGACAAAGCCTCTCTGTTCTTCACTGATCTCTGGTTTAATTTTGTTTCTTATTCTGAGCTTGATGACTCTAAGTAGAATTTTTGTGAGGTGGTTTATTAAACTAATTGTTCTGTGTTGTCCACACTCTGTTACACTTGCTTTCTTTGGCAGTGCAAAGAATACTGCCTTTAAAAGATCTTCTGGTACTTTGCCACTGTTGTATATTCTGTTGAATAAGATTGTTAATTTCTCTACACTAAAATCTTCTAGCACTTCATATGGTTCAAGCGGAATGTTATCTGGTCCTGATGATTTCCCCTTTCGCATTTTCTTCATAGCATGTTCCACTTCTTCTTTCAGTATTGCGGGGCCCTCGTCATTGTTGCCAATATCAAAGTTGTCCTCTTGGTCTTTGTCGTCGTGTAGGTCTTTGATGTATTCTGACCATCTTTGCATTACTTTTCTTTTTTCCATATTGTAGATCCATCTTTTGCTTTTATACATCCTGTTGTTGCCCCGCTTTTCTTCCGATTTGTGACCGCTTTGATCTCGTCGTGCGTATGTTTGGTCTTCTGCAATTAACTCACATTTGTCCTTAAGCCACTTTTCTTTTGCTTCCTTGCACTTGGTCGTTATCTGTGCATGCAAGGATATGTACACTTCTTCGTCTTCCTTACATCTTCTTCCTTGTTCCATAAGATTCAGAATTTCTTCTGTCATCCATTTCTTTTTAGCTTTTTTCTGTTGTTCGGGAATCACCTCTTGTGCTGCTTGTGTTATGCTGCCTCTGAGGTTTTCCCGTTGCTGTTCTATAACAGTGATGTTTGTAGAGCCTCGAATTTGTTCTTCATTGTTACTTGGAATTCATTTCTGAAATCACTGTTTTTTTCCCAAATTCAGCTTTGGCTCTATTCTTGATCTTTTAAGCTTTCTGAGTCTCAGGTACATCACGCTGACTATTGGTACATGGTCACTGTAGCAGTCTGCACCTGAATATGTTTTCCATGATTTCAGAGCATTTCTATACCTTCTCCTTATAAGCACGTAATCAATCTGGTTTCTGGTGTTATCCCCTGGGCTCTAACCTGTCCACAGTTTTCTCGGGTGTTGCTTGAAGACAGTATTACCAATTATATAATCTTTTTCTGTGATCCATGTAGCTAGTCGTTCACCTCTCTTATTTCTCTCACCTATGCTGTAAAGCCCAATATTGGCCTCGTCCCTGGTCTTGCCTACTCCTGCGTTGAAGTCACCTTGAATAATGGTATTTTCTGAACTTTTACATTGTCTTAATGCTGCTTCTAGTTCGTCATAAAATTGTTCGATAGTTTGTTCACTGCTGTCTGCTGTTGGGGCATAAACTTGAATGGTGTCAATGTCAAGAGGTTTTGCATCTAGTTTCACCAGTAACATTTGGTCTGATATTGTCCAATAGCCTTTTATTGATTTTGCATGCTCTTCATCTAATGTAATTCTAATACCTTTTTCATGTATTTCTCCTCCTGAGTAAATGACACGTATATCCCTCTGAGCATGTTTTACCAGCTCCTTTCCACCTCATCTCGCACATTCCCAAGATGTCGATTTTTAATCTTTCCATTTCCTGTTTGATGTTGTCCAGTTTACCAAGTTGGTTAAGGGTTCTTACATTCCAGGTTGCTAGTCTGATCTTCTTTGCTTTCCATCTGCCGACAGTCGCTGGATAACGGTCGAGGTTCACCTATGGCGCATGAGATCCTTTACCGGGTGAGGCTCCTTCGGTGAAGGCTCCATTCACATCTTTGAGCTGAGACTGTAGTTGACTTGAGTTCATGATTATACAAGGAAGGAATACTGAACTGGTTTCCCGTTACCTTCTTCAGCTGCAGTGGCCGTACTGGACGGGTAACCCTGGCCATTGATCAGCAGATTCTTCTGCCCAGTGTTTTTAGTTTTACAACCATAAATTCCAATTTGTAGAATCTGCTTGTAAAAACCACCCACCGCCTGCAAACCGTGGCTTCACGTGACCCTGATTGGGAGGCTAAAGAGGTACTACACCTTACCCAAGGGTGACCTGTAGGCTATCGGACGGACGGAGTGCCTTGCACCTCCTTTTGCTCCGCAATTGCACAGCACCAACACCGACACCTGTATGTCAAAACACCAGAAGCGTACAGTGAAATGCATCGTCTGTGTCAAATCCAATATGAGGATTGTGCTGGGCAAGTGTCACCCCATTTTCAGCACCCACGTAGCACACCCACAACCCACTAACTCTCACCCGTGTGTCTTTAGATTGTGAGAGAAAACCAGAGCACCCAGAAGAGGCATTGATCACGTGGATAGTCAGAGGCTTTTATCCCAGGGCTGAAATGGCTAGCACGAGAGGGCACAGTTTTAAGGTACTTGGAAGTAGGTACAGAGGAGATGTCAGGGGTAAGTTTTTTATACAGAGAGTGGTGAGTGCATGGAATGGGCTGCGAGTGACGATGGTGGAGGTGGATACGATAGGGTCTTTTAAGAGACTCCTGGATAGGTACATGGAGCTTAGAAAAATAGAGGGCTATGGGTAACGTTAGGTAATTTCTAAAATAAGTGCATGTTCGGCTCAGCATTGTGGGCCGAAGGGCCTTTATTGTGCTGTAGATTTTTCTATGTTTCTATGTTTCTAAGTCCATGGGGTTACAGGGAGAATGGACAAACACCTTACAGGCAGCAGCGAGAATTGAACCCCGATCAGTGATTGTTGGCAGCATAATAGCCTTGTGCTAGCCACGGCACCCTGTGCAGCCTTGAAAGGGAGTTTATCGTATCCAGAGAGAATTGGCAGGCTGGGCCTGTACTGATTCCAGAAGAATGAAGGGGGATCTCATGGAAACACACAAAATGCTTTAGGAGATTGACAGAGTGGGCCATAGGGATAATTGGGACGGTTTAAGTGTCAGGCCAGATTGAAGTAGTCGGGGTGTCAGGGCCAGAGGCGAGGGACACGCTGGTTTAGCTCGCTGCTCAGCTAGGCTTACTCATCTCTGCGCTGAACGGAGAGTCCAACCAATGGATTTCTGAATCAGCTGCAGCAATGCCACGCTTTGCGAACTTCAGTTCCGAATTCTACAGTATTTCCTTAACTTTTATTGTTTGCACCATTTTCTCTCCGCACGTTGCAGGTTTGACGGTCTCTCTTGTTTTAATGGATCCGATCGGGTTTCTTTGTTCTGTGGCTGCCTGTAAGGAGACGAATCTCAAGGTTGTATACATACTTTGATAATAACTTTGAACTTTGAATGTTTCCCTCGGCTTTGGTGATGAGAACCAGAGGTAACAGTTCCAAAATAAAGGGGTTTGCCATTCAGGTAAGAATGCAGGAGAAGTTCCTTCACCCAGAAGGTAGTGATCATTTGGAATTCTCTACGCAGAGGGCAGTGGTGACCCCATTACTCAATATCTATAAAATAGATATTGTTAATATTTTAAATATTAAAAAAATGAAGGTGAACGTCTTTAGTGCAGGAGAGTGGTGCTGAGTTAAGATTTAATGGTAATCTTTTTGAATGGAGCATTAGGCATGACTGGCTTCAATGTCTTCTGTCCTTGTGGTGTTACGTACCAATGTTCCCTTGTTAAATCGGT
Organism: Hemitrygon akajei; assembly: GCF_048418815.1. NCBI lineage: Eukaryota > Metazoa > Chordata > Chondrichthyes > Myliobatiformes > Dasyatidae > Hemitrygon > Hemitrygon akajei. The sequence goes on from NC_133139.1 coordinate 80,269,513, forward strand.
TCATGGGTGTGGGTTAGGGGTAAAGTTTCAGGCGTTTAGCCATGTATAGGTGACAAAGTGGAGACACTCTGTACACATGTGGCCATCGTCTCCAGCTGGGGAGGGTAAGGTCTGACCTGATAGATGTACTTAAAGGTCAAAATTAAAGTCATATGCACAAGTACACGTGTGGACAGCTGCAAAGGAATATCTACCAGCAGCAGCATCACAGGTACATAGCATCACAAGAGAAATACTCACTTACAATTTCTAAAAGGAAGAACACAACTAGAACAACAAAAATAAAGTCTTCATTTGTGCAAAGTGATCAAAGTGGCCATAATTCTGTTCTACTGAGGTTATGTTTATTGCTGATTTGCCATTTGGTTGAGAAGAAGCAGCAGCTGTTCTTGAATCCGGTGGTCTGAGACTTCATGTTTGATTTGGTATATACCAATGCCAATGTCACAAAGTAGACTCGTTGTAAATTGTTTCAATGAATGTATTAAGTTGCTAACTCTTAACAAGTCAACAAAATTGTTGCACATTGATTTCAGTGTGGGAAAACATAATCTTTAGATTAGGAAAGAGTAGGCAAATAGGGACTTTGCCCTGGGATTTGGGCCGGAAAGATGGCAGCATGCTTGGCAGTGGCTTCTATGGGGCCAAACAAAGGTGTTATTGTCTTTTTTCAAATGTGTTTTTTACAATTGCATGTCCTTGCTGGCATTGAGAATTTAAAGTACTGCAGGTCTACCCTGTCAGCGAGTTGCTTGTTGGCAGAGAAACTGAAGGAAGTGGACTTGGATCGGACCATGACAGGGATGCATTGGTGCACAAAGGAGGTGAGCAGACTTGCAAAGAAAGATTCTTCTCATGGTGGCGAGACCCAGTCGGACATTGGTGGCGAGGAATGCTGCACGTCCAGTTCAATGGTTTTATTGGCAAATGGCAGGGAGAGACAGCAGGGGAGCAGCATGGACCCAGTCACAGCAAGGACCAAGACTCAAGCCGTGGTGTCGCCTGTTTGCAGACACCCACGGGTGCACTGGATTTGGACGCTTCGCTGGAGTGCCGGAGGCGGTGTGGTCCCCCAGAGTTCCCTCAGCAGAAGACAAGCTGGATTGTATTCAGCTGCAGACTGCAGCAACATTCATGGACTTGGGGACTTGGACTGTATATTTTTTGTGTGACTGTATTTTACTGCTGTCTTATATGTCCTTTCTGCTGCGTATGAGCGCTGGTACTGTGTTTTGCTCCTTCACCCCAGAGTATCACTGTTTCATTTGGCTGTATTAATGGTTATTCAGGTGTGGTTGAACGACAATTAAACTTGAACTTGAATATGGTGTTGACAAAGCCAGCATTTTTTACCCATCCTTAATTGCACTTTGAATGAGCAGGACACCTGGAGATCAGTTGAAAGTCAATGATTGAGCTGGTGAGTGTGGGGTGACATATGGAGCAAATTCAGTACAGGAAATTTCCTTTCCTGTTGAATTCACTCAAATTTAAGCTCCCCCAGCTATTGAGTGTTGTGGGTTTTATGACCATGCATGGGGATCATTGGTCCAAGTGTCAGGGTTGCTGGTCCAATAACTTATCTGCTCTACCACACTGCTAAATATGAGAGTCACTAACAACTCCCAACAGGAAACCAGGAGAAATTCCTTCATTCCAGAGAATATTAAGAATTTGAAACTCCTTATCACAGCAAATAATCTGAACGTAAGCCAATGTTACAAGGGTGTGGAGTAAAGTGGTGAAGATGGACCATGTGGATCATCTAGCCAGTTTTCAACCACTTACTGTCTAATTCCATTCCCACTAAGGACAGGATGATCCCTGCAAACAACTAAAGCCTATGGATTCACAGGGCAGCAGATGTTATTCAAACGGACTTTCAGAAAGCGTTCAATAAAGTTCCTCATAAGTGGCTGTTAGATAAGCTTAAAGCTCACAGAATTGAAGGTTTGTTATTGACCAGGCTGGGAAACTGAGCAGCAGTGGGCAGGGAGCACTACTATAATGAGTAAGGACTCTAATTGACAGGAAGGGATGAGTAAACTTTGGCTGGAGCTATGGCTATTTATTTTATTTATTAGCTATTAGATAAGGTAGTGGAACACTGTACATACAAGCTTGCCAGTGACACAAAGTAGATCCGTAAAGAGCCTAGATGAATATATTAAGTTGCTAAGGTTTACAAGTGGACAGAAGTATTACAAATTGATTTTAGTGTGGAAAAACATGTTGCCTGCTTTAGAGTAGGCAAGGTCTGACATAGGGATAGTTCATAGAATTACCGAAGATCAGTGGTTCAATTTAATATCAGAGGATGTATTCAGTATACAACCTGGAATTCTTGCTCTTCACAGACACCCATGAAGCAGAAATAAAACCCAAAAGTATGAATGACAAAATGTCAGGATATCAACAGCCCACTACCCCCACCATGCCTGCACCTGGAGATGTTCTTCAACAAGACCAGAAAGATAATCAAAAGGAGCTGATGGAGTGTTGGGAGACTGCAGCTGGATTAAAGTCTTGTTGAGACGCAACTGGAGCGTTGTGAGCAATTCTGGACAACATCACTCTGGGAGGTATGCTCGGTGATCAGCGTAGGTTTTCTACAATAATATTTAAACTCTATGGGTTAAGCTCTGAGAAACTACGCAGACAATTCTTACAGTTTTACTCCCTTTGTTATTTGTTAGAGGAAATAATCCATAATCCTGAAGTATCCCTCCAAAACATAGTGGCCAGAGTTAATAGCAGCTACAAAACACCCAGGCTAATTTGATGGCCTCTTCCAAATCCCAACCTCTGGTTCTAAGGATGAGAGTAACTAGCACCCATAGCTTCCCCTCCCATCCTCTCACCATTTTAATCTGGAAATGAACCACCAGTCCTTCAGCTGGGTCCAAACCTTGGAGCTCCTTGAATCCGTGCCTGCAACAGCAACGTCAGATCTAGAAAGGCCCTTGGCACACCTAAGGGTGAGGAAATTGACGTACCCTAAAAGAGAGCATTAATCATCTACTCTCGGCATTCAACAGGTTTCTCATCACCAATACCCTGGAGCTCACCATAGATTGAAAATGGCACTGGGTAGCGACCTAAATACAACAGGTCAGGGCTTGGCCCTTTGTAGAATGAGCTCACTAGATCTTTCCCATCGTCTACAATGCACAAGACAGAAACATAATGAGGACAATGCAACCACCTAGGTATGACAACCCAGAAAGAAGTCTTTCAGCCCACTGATCCACGTTGGTTCCAATCAGTCCTTTATCACCTCTCCTTACAAATTGTAACCCTGAATCATCTTTTTCATATGTCCCCCACCTCCCTTTTGATTCTTTTGTCACTTTATTTTCAGGGGGTTTCTTGTTTCTTGGATGTCTATCAAGAGTACTAATTTCACGTTGTATGCTGTGCGAGGGGTGATTGATGAGTTTGTGGCCTAAACAGATCTCTACAGGAGTCAATCTTAGAAAACCTAGCACATTTTTTTTTTCACATAGTCCCCTCCTACATGTACGCACTTAGTCCAGCGGTCGTGGAGGATACGGATCCCTTCTTTGTAGACGTGGTCCACAGCAGGGGTGATTGATAAGTTTGTGGCCTAAGGTAGAAGGAGATGAGTTATACAGCTCTCATTACATGCATGTGCAGTTCAACTCTTTGAGTGAAAATGCATAAAGTTTGAAATTAATAACTCATCTTCTACCTTAGGCCACAAACTTATCAATCACCACATGCTGTGGACCACTTCTGGAGGTCCAAGACGCCGACTTCTACAAAGAAGGGATCCGTATGCTCCACGACCGTTGGACTAAGAGTGTAAATGTAGGAGAACTCAATGTGTTAGATTTTCTAAAATTGACTCCTTCTACCTTAGGCCACGAACTTATCAATCACCCCTCGTATATATTCTCTGATATTAAATGAATTATAATAGAGGCAATTAACACACCTGCAATAGCTGACATGGGCAAGAGCCTAACGTCTCAGTGACCAAGCTCTGAGATGGAAAGTGGCCAATATCCCCATGTTGACATCTCAATCAGCCCGAGATCCTTCTTGAAACAAAGTCATTAAAGGACATGTACCACAGAGACAACTACCCTGCGAGTAAATAACAAATCACATCTTAAATTAAAACCAGTGTCTCTATTTTAGAGCTGCCTTGAGCAATACATTAATGTAGCACAGTGAACAAGAAGATAAAATCAAATCCCTTGAAGTGCTGTATCGGAGGAGGCAAACAGGTTAGCTACCCCGGTGTAAAGAATACATAACTCATGTTTCTATTTTTGTGTTTAAACTTTAAATTCCCATCAGAAATGTAACTGCTCATAAAACCAAATGAAAGGCAAACTCTGTTGAAAACGCAATGAGGAAGTAGATCTCCCACACTTTCCTGTCCCTTGTGGTGACTGTCTGGCTCCATCCCAGCCCACAATATCCAATCCCACATTACATTAGGAGATGGCAAAAAAAAGGAAATCAACCATCTTCAAAAGGGAACTTTCCTCTCTGGCACCCAAAGACTATCACACTAGTTTTAGGAATGAACTATTAATTGGGAGTGATACAACACTGAATGTGCTCCATGTTCTATGCTCCGTCTGCGTAACATTGTGGGCCAAAGGGCTGTGCTGTACTGTTCTATAAAACAAGGCCTTTAGCTTAGAGTCCATACTGATCACCAACCACCTCCTCACCCTATTAACACTAATCCTACATTAAGTCCATTACGTATTCTTCCCATTTTCTCTCCCCCAGAGTCTATCACTCAACTGAACACTAGAGGCAGTTTACATTGGGTATTATAGACAATATCCGGAAGTTTCCAAAGAACAAATGATTATCAGAATGTCATGGAGTTTGTTGAAGTGGTGAATAATTGCAGGGAGAGCAGAAATTATTGGCTTCAAGGAGAGATTATTTGGAAATGAAGTGGAGTAAGGAAGTGCTGGGAATATTGAACTGTTACGAGGAACTTCGAGGAACCTGAGATATTTGGGTGGTTTCCAGTCATTGCTGAGAATAGGAATAGAGAGGGAGAGGAAGAGGATTTGGTCAGACTTAGGATGGTAACATTTCAGGTGGAAGCCTAACAATACGACATGTGTTGAGACATGGGCAGAGCCACCAAAAGTGGATGGAAGTGCTGGTTTGTGGACTGTAGTTTGATGGACTTGGGATCAATGGCCCCTTTGGTGCCTCTGCTACTGCTTGCACGGTCAGGAGGTGGGGAGTCAGTGCTTCAGCTTGCAGTGGTGGTGTGGGAGGGGTAGGTCCCTGCTTTTTGGCGCTGCTTGTGCAAAGGGGAGGTGGGCTTCAGGGCTTTGATGTTTCTATCATCCTATGGGGTCCCTTTGTTTTGTAGATGTCTGTGAGGAGGGCAAATTTCAGGTTGTGTACTGGATACATACTCTGATATTAAGTGCAGATGTTTGACTTAGCAGTTGATAACTAAGAAAGGAGGAGAACCCATTTGAGATAACAAAGGCAATCCACCCAAAGATGGAGGGTGGATTCTTGAAAAATATTTTGGAGTCATACAGCATGGAAATAAGTCTCCTGCCCTACTAGGTTTGTGTGATCCACCAAACACCCAATTTATCTTTGCTCCCACACTACCATCAACTCTTCTGCATCCTAATTCTCCTACCCTAGGGAACAATTTACAGTGGCCGATTGAGCTATGGACTCACACGCCTTTGAAACATTGGTGGAAACTGGAATACTCATGTGATCACAGGGAGAAAGGACAAATTCCACACAGACAACACTGGAAGTCAGGACTGAATGCGGGTCTCAGGAATTATAAGGCACTGTATTCATCATTATTTTCCACAAACATGGAAGATTTTGCCAAATTTATATTTAAAGAGGGAGAATGAATGAAATAAGATCACGTAAAGAGATCAGCGTCCTTGAAAGTGGATAATTTACTGCAGGCTGGTCAAACAAGTAAAGGCTCCCGAGATCGAAGCGAGAGAAACAAATTGTTCCATAATTTACCCAGGAAATGGGATAATGATTGACAGGTGTTTTTGTTACTGGAAGGCTGTTTCTCGTTGGACTTTTCATGATGTATATTAATGATTTAAATTGAAATGCAGGTAGCATAATAAAGAAGTTTATAAATGGTATAAATATACTACTTACTTGCTGCCTGTTTTGCTGCTGGCATTTAGGGCAGCAATGAAGGTCCTCCATCTCTTTCTGTCCACAGTCATACTCTGGTGTTGAAGGATTCTTTATTGCTGTTTCCTTAACTATATTTTTTGTGCCAGTCAGGGTTCTTAGCCCTGAGCTGAACCCCTGAACCTGGAGGACTGGTGGACCACTCTTAGTCTGACCTCTACTCTTTGACCTATGACTCTTTGACTCTATGACATGGGTGACCCTACCAAGAGCCAAACCAGAAAACCCTGACTCCAATCTACATAGCTCTCCGGGTCATTGAGGCACACAAGCCTCCAAACCACAACAAGGTTGTGGTCCTCTTGGAGGAGATAAACATAGGTTACTTGATAGACAGGAAGAGGAAGGACTTTCACTTCAGAAGGATGTAGATGACATGGTCAGTTGGGTACAGAAGTGGAATTAGAATTTAGTCCAGAGGGGTACAGCACCAGACATATGGGAGGTGAAGTGAGGCTTGGGAAAACACGCTAATTAAAATCAAAACCTGCAGATACTGGAAAACTATTTGTTCGTAAAGGTGGCACAATAGCACAGTTAGTACAGCCGCTACCTCACAGGGTGGCTGACGCAGTCAATCCTGACCAGCACTGCTGTCTGTGTGGAGTTTGCACGTTCTCCGAGTGACCATGCAGGTTTAGTTGAGGGCTCCGGTTGCCTCCCTCTTCCCAAAGATGTGCGAGTCGGCAGGCTGATTGTCCATTGTAAGTTGCAGGTAGTATGTGGGGGTCAGTAGTAGAATTTGGGGGGAAATGCAGGGAGATGGGCGGCATGGTGGCGTAGTGGTTAGCACAGTGTTTTACAGTGCAGGCAACCCGGGTTTAATTCCCTCCACTGCCTGTAAGGAGTTTGTATGTTCTCCCCATAACTGCTTGGGTTTCCTCAGGGTGCTCAGGTTTCCTCCCACAGTCCAAAGAAATACCGGTTGGTAGGTTAATTGATCATTGTAAAATGTCCCGTAATTAGGCTAGGATTAAATCAGGGGATTGCTGGGTGGCACATTTCGAAGGGCCAGAAGGGCCTACTCTGTGCTGTGCTTCAATAAGCAAATAAGTAAATATGGAATCAATATGGAGTTAGTGTAAATGGGTGGTAACTGCCTAGTATGAATTCGGTGGGCTGAAGGGCCTCTTTCTGTGTTTTGTGACAGGGAGTTAGAGATTGCTGCCTGAATGGGAGGTGAGGCCAGAAATGCCAAGGACATGTAATCAACAGCTAGAGCTGTACTTGAAGAGCCATGGCCCACAGGACCACGTTCTGAATGCGGGAAGGCAGGATGAGGTCAGGAGAAGCTTCCTCTACCAGCACGGTTACAATGGGCTGAGTAGCCTTCTCCTGCATTGACCACCCTCTGAAATTGGCTTCCATTTCCAGTGAACTGGAATACAAAAGCTGAGACTTTATGAGGCATTAGACAGACTACATTCGGTGTATTGTGAGTAGTTTTGGACCCCTTTTCTGAGAAAGGCATTGGAGAGGGTCCAGAGAAGGTCTAGGAGAATGATTCTGGGAATGAAAGAGTTAATGTATGAGGAGCACTTATTGACTCTGGGCATATACCCACTGGAATTTAGAATAATGAGGGAGGAATGAAACTTTCCAAATATTAAAAGACTTGGATAGAGTGGATGTGCAGAGGATGTTTCAAATAGTGGGAGATTCTAGGACAAGAAGGCATAGACACAGAATAGAAATCGGCTCTTTAAAACAGAGATGAGGAGGAATTTCTTTAGCCAGAGGATAGTGAATTTATTGCCGTAGAAGCTATGAAGGCCAGATTATTGGATAATGTAGCAGTTAGCATGACTCTATTACAGTTGGAGTTCAGGGTTCAGTCCTGGCGTCCTCTGTAAGGAGTTTGTATATCCTCGCTGTGGAATAAGTGAGTTTCCTGCAGATGCTTTGTTTTTATCTCAGAGTCCAAAGACACACAGGTTAGTAGCTAAATTGTCCAGTGATTAGGCTAGGGTTAAACCAGTGGGTTGCTGGAAGTGTGGCTCAAGGGCCTTTTCCTGCTCTATCTCTAAATAAAAATAAAAAATAAATGAATATTTAAAGTGGAGATAGATAGGTTCTTGATTAATAAGAGTGTCAAACATTACAGGGAGAAGGCAGGAGAATGGGATAGAGAGCAAAAATACATCAGCCATGATCGAATGGCAAAGTAGATTCAAATGGGTGAAGTCCTGATTCTGCTTCTGTGTCTCATGGTCTGGTGGTCTAATTCTGTAAAATGTACTCTTCATCCCGTTAGATCAATCTCCTAACAGACAACAACAGCACCACCCACAGAAACAGAAGCTGAAGGCAGATTGAAGCCAGGAGGAATTTCTTCCTTTGGAATTCTGCTGAATGGTGGAAGCCGAACCACTTGGAATATTGCACAATGAGAGAGAAAAGTTGTTAAACGTTGTGAGAGTCTAACTGATGGGATTGGAAATCGGTCAGATCAGTCATAACCCTGCTGATCAGACCCATGCTGACATCTGGCTGATTTCGGTCTCTGGATCATGTCAAGAAGACAAGGACAGATACTGAGATGCAGAATCATAGGGACATAGAAGACAGAAACAGGTCCCTCATCCCAACTTGTCCATGCTGACCAAATTGCTTGTCTGAGCTCATCCCAAGCATCTGCATTTGATCCATATCCCTATAATCCTTTCCTATTCATGCAACTGACGGATTACCTTATGGAGGTCACAATTGATTGTACCCACCGGAGGCAGTGATGGAAAGACGAAGGGTGCGAGGAAGGAAATGCACTCAAAGTAAGAAACTCAGAGAATAATGGAGAAAGAAAGACGCAGAGCACAAGAAATGGTGATGTGTGGAAATGGAGATGTGTGGAAAAGACTGGTTGCTCTAACAGAGTGAGAGGGCACATTAAAGCTGAGGTGATTACTGACTGTTTCCATGTTTTAAAGGTTACCCATTGATCATACCAACTTCTACACTCTCAGGTGCTATTCTGACCAGCTCCTTTCAAGCATTCTGTTGCTTTCTTTCATTCTTACCTTCTCTTCACTGATGTTGGGGATGGCCATTTTTGGGAGGTTTTGTTTCCTTAATCTCCAGCTCTGTAAACCCAGAAGAATCTGGAGATAATGGCAGAAGTCACACTGTGACCTTTCCACAGATATTTTTGGGTCACATCAATGATTTGCACTGACCTTTATCTTAAGCTCTTAAATTCAACTTTTAAAAATGTATCAAGAATCCAGTTTTAGGTTATAAAATATTTATCACCTCCAAATTAAAGTTATGTTTTCTCACATTCAGAATCTAATCAGTGGTTAATCTCTGAATTATTCTATCTATATTGATGAACTTTAACATGCCATCAAAACTTTTAATAAAACATTAAATACATAGACTGTTGGATAGTAATCATCTTTATTGCAGCAGTAACACGGCACATTGATTCAATCCCAGGTTTATGAGCCTGGTTTGTTCAGTTTTTTTTCCAGCCTGATTTCTGTTTTGTTCTCACCAAGGTGAGAGATGTCAGCAAGACCCAGTGAGGATTTTAACGCAGGTGTTCAAGTTTTTCCCAAGCCTAATCAATTTTCCCAGTAACTTTGTCCGTTTCCCCCTGACACCTGGTCTCTAACCTGAATGCTTCTACCTGGTTGTCTAGAGGAAGTATCAGTGATTTAGGGAAAAGAAATCACAGGAGGAGCTTACTGAGTCAAACAGCATCTGTGGAGGCAGAGGAGTGGTCAATACTTCAAGCTTGGGCTCGTAACTCTGCACTCTGGTTGAACGCCCTAGTTGGGCAGTCTTTCAATGATCCTGTTATAGTTACTATTCTATAGATTTGTTGAGTATGCCCAAAAGAAAATGATCTCAGGGTTGTATATGATGACATATATGTACTTTGATAATAAAATTGACTTTGATCTTTGAACTTTGAACATGATCTTAACCAGAAATATCAACCATTCTGCTGCCTTCCACAGATGCTGCCTGTCCTGGTGAGTTCTTCCTGCAGTTTGTTTTTTTTCCGCTCCATTTTCCAGCATTTACAGTTTCCTGTATCTCCCAAGAACCTGAAGTTCTGCCTGTGCCAGTTGAGGGTGAAGACTGGGGTCTACTGTTTCTGCCCACAAGGATGATGGTCCCCATCGGGTTCAGGTGTAACAAGTCCTTTTTGTACAGGTCATACCTTCCTAGAAGAGATCCCAATGATCCAGGTGTCTGAAACAATGCTCACTGCACCGCTTCCTCAGCCACTCATTCATCTGTACTATCTTCTTATTCTTGCCCTGACTAGCACATACTACTGGGAGTAATCTGGAGACTACTGCCTTGGAAGACCTGTTTGTCGGCCTCTTCCTTAAATCTCTATACTCACTGCACAGGACCTATTCTTCCTTTCTACCTATATCATCGGTGCCACAACCCTGGGCTGCTCACCCTTCCTCTTCAGAACCTCTGCAGCCGATCTGAGACATCCTGGACCTTAGCACCATCCAGGATGGAATGCCCTGTCCATCCCACTAACTATGAAGTCTAGAGGTGTCCAAAGGGGTACACTTGTTACAGAGGAACCCTACACTGACTTCTTACTTCCCTTACTTCTCCAGGTGGACACCCATCTACTCTCTGAAGCCTTCCCTCTGGGTGAGACCAGCTCAGTCAAAGGTACATTCAGCTCCAGCTCCAGTTCCTTAAAGAGCTGTAGTTGGAGGCACTTCCCGCAGAAACAGTCATGAAGAAAACTATCAGATACCCTAAGATCCCACATCTTAATAAGTATTCTGCATCAATCCTGACTGTGGAAGACAGCAGTAGTATGTCAGACATGCGAGAGTGTCGGGGGGTACAAGAGAATGTGGTTGCTATTAATAAGGAGAAGATGCTTGGGAAGCTGAAAGGTCTGAAGGTAGAAAAGTCACCTGGACCAGATGGACTACACCCCTGGGTTCTGAAAAACATAGCTGAGGAGATTGTGGAAGGACTAGTAATGATCATTCAAGAATCACTAGATTCTGGAATGGTTCCAGAGGACTGTAAAATCACAAATGTCACTCCACTCATTAAGAAGGGACGGAGGTAGAAGAAAAGAAGTTATAGGCTGGTTATCCTGACTTCAGTGATTGGGAAGATGTTGGAGTCTATTATTAAGGATAAAGTTTTGGGGTACTTGGAGGGGCATAATAAAGTAGACCAATGTCAACATGGTTTCCTTCAAGGAAAATCTTACCTGACATAACTGTTGGAATTCTTTGAGGAAGTAAGAGGTAGGATAGACAAAGAAGAGTCGGTGAATGCTGTTTACTTGGATTTTCAGAAGGCCTTTGACAAGGTGCCACACATGGGAGTGCTTAACATGATAAGATCCCAGGAATGATATTAGCATGGGTAGAAAATTGGCTGACTGACAAGAGGCAAAGAATGGGAATAAAGGAGGCTTCTTCTGGTTGCCTACCAGTGACTAATGATGTTCCATAGGAGTCGGTGTTGGGACCGCTTCCTTTCACATATGTCAATGATTTGGATAATCTAGGAATAATGGTCCATAGTTCCCTGAAGGTGGAATCTCATGTGGATAGGGTAGTGAAGAAAACTTTTGGTTTGCTGGCCTTTATAAATCAGAGCATTGAGTATAGGAGTGGGATGTAATGTTAAAAATTTACAAGGCCGAATTTGGAGTATTGTGTACAGTTCTGGTCACCGAATTATAGGAAAGATATCAACAAAATAGAGAGAGTACAGAAAAGATTTACTAGAATGTTACCTGGCTTTCAGCACCTAAGTTACAGGGAAAGTTTGAACAAGTTAGGTCTTTATTCTTTGGAGCGTAGAAGGTAGAGGGGGGACTCGATAGAAGTATTTAAAATTATGAGGGGAATAGATAGAGTTGACGTGGAGAGGCTTTTTCCATTGAGCGTAGGGGAGATTCAAACAAGAGGACATGAGTAGAGGGTTAGGGGGCAAAAGTTTAAGGGTAACATGAGGGGGAATTTCTTTACTCAGAGAGTGGTAGCTGTGTGGAATGAGCTTCCAGTAGAAGTGGTAGAGGCAGGTTCGGTATTGTCATTTAAAGTAAAATTGGATAGGTATATGGACAGGAAAGGAATGGGGGGGTTATGGGCTGAGCGCGGGTCGGTGGGACTAGGTGAGAGTAAGCGTTCGGCACGGACTAGAAGGGCTGAGATGGCCTGTTTCCGTGCTGTAGTTGTTATATGGTTATATGGTTATAATGGAGTTGTTAGCTTTGTGGCCAAGTTTCCAGGTGATACAAAACTAAGTAGAGAAGCAGGTAGTGATGAGCAAGCAGGAAGTCTGCAGAGGGACTTGGACAGATTGGGAGAATGGGCAAATGAAGCATAAGGTAGGGAAATGAAGGGTAATGCACTTTGGTAGATAGAACAAATAAATCTCATGGTCTGGTCCGTGAAATCAGCACTCCGGTTCACCATCTGCTTATTCTGTATTGTCTCCCTCTCCCTCTCCCTCTCCCTCTTCCTCTCCCTCTCCCTCTCCCTCTCCCTCTCTCTCTCCCTCTTCCTCCCCCTCACCCTCTCCCTCACCCTCTCACTCTCCCTCTCCCTTACCCTGTCTGTCCCTCAAGTCCTGCTCCCAACAAGGGGTCCCGACTCTGTGTTCTGTGTTCCCGTGCTCAAGTCCAAGGTTCTGTGTTCCTGTGTTCCCTCGTCCAGTCCAAGCCACGTCCAAGACCCTCTTCCAGTCCAAGCCACGTCCAAGACCCTCGTCCAGTCCAAGTCAAGGCTTCGTATTCATGTATAGTCTGTTCCTAGTCCCGAGTCCTCCCCTGGATCCGGGTTCCAAGCCCGAGTCAAGACCCGTGTTCTGGGTCCCTGTCCAGTCTCTGGCTCGGAGTCCTAGTCCTGGCTCCTGTCTCCATGTCCAGCGTTGTTTCCTCCCGACTTCCCTTGCTTTTTGGATAATCTTAGTCCTGTTCCTAGTACCTCAGTGTCTGTGTCCAGCATTTGGGTTCCCTCCCAATGCCCCCCTTATGACAATAAAACCATAGACTACTTTCTAAACAGGGAGAAAATTCAGTAATCAAAGGTGCGAGGGGACTTGTGAGTCCTTGTACAGGAATCCCTAAAGGTAAACTTGCAGGTAGAGTTGGCAACAAAGCCAAATGCAATGTTAGTATTCATTTTCAGAGAACTAGAATATAAGAGGAAAGATGTGATGCTGGAGCTTTATAAGACAGTGATCAGACTGCACATGGAGTATTCTGAGCAGTTCTGGGGCCCCTTATTCTGCCAGTTCTACTTGTTCTGCCAGTCTGTTGTTGCCAATACAACCTTCTGTGCTGTGGTGTGCTGGGGCAATGGCATCAACAGGCTCAATAAACTGATTGGAAAGGCTGGCTCTGTTATAGGAGTCAAACTGGACACACTGGAGACTGTGGTAGAACAAAGGACCCTCCGGAAAATCCTGGCAATTCCGGACAATGTTTCTCCCCCTCTGCATGCCACCTTGGCTGAACAGTGGACCACTTCTAGTAATAGACCAAGAGAACTGTGCTGCTCCAAAGAGTGCTGTATGAGGTCATTCTTACCCTCAGCCATCAGGCTCGATAATGAGTCAACCCATAGCCGGGGAAGTGATGACACCCTCCTCTTAGACTGTTATTAACCTCTGTTTACCAGAGTTCTGTTTAAGCTCTGTTTAGCTCGGTTTACCACACCCTACTATCGTGGACACCCTGTGCAATACTACCATCACTTCTTATCCGGGGACGGTGTGAATGTGCACCCATTACTGTTTAATATTACAGTAATTCTTGCACTACCATCTTATCAGTGTGAACTTGTAAACCTTGTAAATCATGCAAATTTTGACTTGTATATCTTGTACATCTTATTGTTAGGGTAACTATTTTTTAGTTTTTCTTACTTCTCTTCTAATATTTGTATATCTGTGCTCTTGTAATGCTACTGTGGCACTGTAATATCCTTTGGGATCAATAAAGTATATACCTATGTTACCGAAGAAAAGATGAACAGGCATTGGAGAGGGTCCAGAGGAGGTTCACATGAATGATTCCTGGAATGACAGGGTTAACACATGAGGAGCATTTGATGGTTCTGGGCCAATAGTCACTGGGGCTTAGAAGAATGAGAGGAATCTAACTGAAACTTATTGAATATTGAAAGGCCTAGTTCAGGTGGATGTAGAGAGGATGTTTCCTACAGTGGGTGAGTCTAGGACAAGAGGGCACAGCCTCAGAATTGAGGGACGTCCATTTAGAACAAGATGAGAAGGAATTTGTTTAACCAGTGGGTGGTGAGTATGGAATTCATTGCCATGGATGGCTGTGGAGGTCAAGTTATTGAGTATGTTTAAAGGGGAGGTTGATAATTTATTTTTTAGTCAAGGCATCAAAGTTTACAGGGAGAAGGCAGTATCCCTGGGTTGACAGGGATAATAAATCAGCCTTGGTGGAATGGCGGAACAGACTTGATGTGTTGAGTGTCATAAATCTTCTCCTATGTCTTATGGTTTTATCCCACAGGAGGGGCACTCCAGTGCCTGAATTACCACCAGTTGTATCTCTAACTTCTCAAGATGAAGTTTTAGCCTGCGCCTGTTCTCGCCCAAGCCTATTGAGCCGGAATCTGACCACTCTAACACCAGCCCACTCCCACAATGGCCGCGCCGCTTGCACCTCACTTCTTTTTTCTCAGCCCTTGCCAAGTGACTAAAAGATCACAATGTTTGCAACCCACCAGAAAGTTCTGAAAGGCCCTGGGTTCTTTTTAACTCTTACGTAGCCTCACCAACGAATGACCTCTTGCAACAATTGTCACCCACCCTCTATGAAGCATTCTAACTAGGAAAAGGGAAGAAGCAGAATGTCCCATTACCCACACACTTCCGTACATTGTTTTAAAAGGATGCTTACTCCAGAGCTCAACACACCCGTAGCATCCTGATTCCAAGCGGATGTATTAATTGTGGAATAACAGGGATGGATGAAGTGATACCACTGATGTTGTCCATAATTGAAGTGACAATGCAATTCCCCTTCAATTGCACTAGGAGACTCGAGACTCACGAGACCACTTATGCTGGCATCTGGAGTTCAATCTGCTGGAAGGAATCAGTGGAGCATGCAGATTCTGTGGGAGGAAAGGAATTGTCACCATTTCAAGCCAAAGTTGTAGACATCGACTGTTCCTTTCCTCCCACAGATGCTGCTTGAACCATTGAGTTTCTCCAGCAGATTGTTCGTTACACTAGGAGACTGTATTGACCTAGGCGATAAACACAAGAGGTTCTGCAGATGCTGGAAATCCAGAGCAACCCACATACTTCTCTTCTTCCTCTTCTTCGGTTGTCCATCAAAATCCGATGATGACGTCCACTCCTTTAACTTTGATGACTATACAGTCCTATCCTGGACCCACAAGCTCTATTGCAGGTGGGACATGTATATGTGGTAGTGATGGCAACCATGGCTGCATTTCTCCTGGCTCTCTTCTGCTGTCTTCTGGTTGTTCTTTCCATCTCCAGAATACGAACCCCGTCCCTACACAGCTGTCGCCAAGTGTTACGGTCAGCAGCAACATCTTCCGGGTCCTCAGGTCTGATCTTGCACTTCCTTAAAGCATTCTTCATCTGATCCTTATAGCTCTTCTTCAGCCCTCCAGTTGACCGTCGACCGTGATGTAGCTGGCCGTATAACACTCTGCGGGGTAGCCGACATGGGGGCATCCTTATCATGTGCCTTAGCCACTGCAGCTGACGCTGGGTGATCAGGGCCTCAATACTTCTGCAGTTGGTCTTTACAAGTATTTCAGTGTGAGGCACCCGCTCATGCCAGGTAATTCCCAGGATGCGCTGAAGGCAGCTTATGTGGAAGCGCTCCAAGGACTTGATGTGACGGCTGTGGGTTACCCAAGCTTCACAGCTGTAAAGGAGGGTGGTGACACAGACCGCTTGGTATACGGTGACCTCTGTAGAGGGACGAAGGCTCCTGTACTGAAAGACTCTACGCCGAAGTCTCCCAAAGGCAGCTGATGCCTGTTTAATGCGGCTCTGGATGTCATTGTCAATGCCGCTATCCTCAGAGAGAATGCTCCCCAGATATTTGAAAGATGGCACCAATGGCAGCTTTTCATCACCAACAGTGAAGGCAGGTAGGGTGGGTGGGACACTGGTACTCCATTGGCAAACCACTTCTGTCTTGGTGGTATTGACGGTCAGCCCCATCCTGCTGTACGCTCTCACCGCCACAGCAAGGCCAGTCTGAAGATCCTCCGGAGTATGGGCCACAAGAGCACAGTCACCTGCATACTGCAGCTCCAGGACCCGTTCTCTATGGAGTTTGGTGTTTGCGTGGAGCCTCCTGATGTCAAAGAGGTTGCCATCTAATCTGACGTCCGCTGCCACACCGTTGCTGTCTTCAATCTTGTTGTGGAGAAGACACACACACACACACACACACACACACACACACACACACACACACACACACACACACACACACACACACACACACACACACAATACTGAAGTTACTCGGCAAGTCAGGCAGCATCTATGACGTGGTAAGCCTAGGTGACATGAGTTACCGTTGGTGTCTGCATTTTTATTCCAGCTGTCATTGGTGTTCTTTCCACGAGCCAGTAAAGAGTAAATGGGCTGAATGTCTTCCTTCTGAGCCATTTTATTATACAAACTCCCCCCACCACTGTTGCTGCTGTTGGCCTTAAACCACTGCTTTCCTTCTGATATTAAATGTAGATGAAGATCTCTGGCAGTGTGGTTCTGCTATTGATTGGCCCCTTTGTCACGCTGAACAGTAGCATTGATCAGGCTGCCAGTGCGCAGGGTAGTGCAGAGGCCCTCCTGTCACTCCTGTGATGAATGTGCACTGAACGAGTTGCAATAAAGTGAATGAACCTCATTAGAAAGAGTTTTGTTACTGATCACTGCATGTTGGAGTTCAAAATAAAATTGTGATTGACAGCCCAGCCAGTCTGCAACTAACGCATTCCCAGAGCATTGACTTTATGTCATCTTATAAAGGATTCAAAGATTAAAACTACAAGAACAGCTTCTCAAAATGGGTCAGACCAAACCATCTACTAATGACTAAAATGTATGATTAAGTTCTGTCAAGAGGCAGGGAATGCTGAATTATCAATATTAATCCACAACAATCGTCTGCCTCACCGTCAAATCAATTGTCCAATATAACAATGCAGCCTGCAAGTATCTTTATTCGCCATTATCTTCAGGCTGGAGTTCTGATGAAGATATCAACTGTCTCCATTCCCAAAAACATTAACCCCAGTCAGCCTGGTTCCTTCTCACCTGGCTTGCTTCCCCAGCTCTGACAGTTCCCAGCAGAGCGAGGAATGAGTGTTTAAGTGATGTGCATTAGCAAGTGATGGCTCCAAGAAGACAGCTTCTAGTTAAGGAGTGACTGCAACAGAAATTCTGTCACTTGGGATTTGAATGGTGTTATTCATATGCAATGTTAAACATCTCTCAGACTCTGAAGGGGGAAGGGAGGTACTTAATGTTGCTTATTTGATTGCATTCAGAATGTATCTCATGCTTATAGGATAATTAGTCAATTAAACAGTATGATTAGGGCTGACCAAGTATTAGATTCAAAGCAGTAACTAACTAAATATTAAGAGAGATTTATTGATACTCAGGGAGCATTTGGGTTTTTTTTTGCTCTACGTGATCCTAGTGTTTGGACGATTTAAACCCCAGCCCAGATGGAATGGGAGTAGACATGCAGGGTGCCGGGACCGGTGGTGAGTGACGGGCCGATACCACTCACTCTTCTGCGATGTTCGCTCCTCCCTCCCCGGCGCTGAGGCTGTGAGACTGCTCTGCGCGCTTCGTGTCTGCGAGCTCTGCAGCGATTTGTGATGATCTGAGAGTGAAGCCATGGGCCTGCCCGGCTGCTCCGAGACTCAGGTCTATGGGACTCAATTTGGTTCAGAATGCTGCTGCTTGATTTTACTGTTTGCATGATCTGTGCTGTTTTTCTCTTTCTCTGTGCATTGGGAGTTGCTCTCTTTTGAAGTTGGGCTCTTTCGGGTTTCTTGTTTTGCGGCTGCCTGTAAGCAGACGAATCTCAAGGTTGTTTAATTCCAACGTTCAAAGTTAAATTTTCTCAGAGTACAGACATGTCACCACATATAACCCTGAGATAATTTTCTTGCGGGCATTCTCAGCAAATCTATAGAATAGTAACTGTAACAGGATCAATGAAAGAGGAAGAGCGCAGAAGACAACAAACTGTGCAAATGCAAATATAAATAAATAGCAATAAATAGCAAGAGCATGAAATAACAAGATAAAGAGTAGTTGAAGTGAGATCATCAGTTGTGGGAACATCTCAATAGATAAATGTAGTTATCCTTTTATTCTATTCAAGAACCTGATGGTTACAGCTAGTAACTGTTCTTCAACCTGGAGGTGTGAGTCCTTAGGCACTTGTACCTTCTACCTGATGGTAGCAGACGAAAAGAGGATTTTTGATGATGGATGCTGCTTTCCTATGATAGCATTTCACATAGATGTACTGGGCAGAATCCATTACCTTTCGTAAAATTTTCTGTTCATACTTTGTTAAGAAATGTACTTTGACTTTACAGAGTTGGGGATAAACAATATCCAGCGACTGCATACCTGAATGTAGTCATTCAACATGGTTGAACATATCGGAATGCTTTTTGTGAGAGAGGGAGTGAGCACGTATGTCTTTTGATTGGAGTAACTGCAAGTGTGACATAAAAGTAGGAAACAATGGAAACACCCAGAAGGGTCTGGATGCATCTGTGGGGAGAGAAAAGCTTAATATTTCAGGCTGGCTTCTGCTCCTGCATCAAGCTACGTGATACCCCAGTACCCCAGGGGTCCGTGCCCACTCAGCGATAACCACTTTATTCCTACTCCCTCTCCTAGTCTCCTTTGAGCTTTGACCAGCAACCGATCAGGATATCAGAAGTTTGGGAGGAGGGGATTTCACTCAGGATGGCTAACAGAGTAGAGAAAGGCGGCAACACATGGTAGTTTTTTTGGAGCTCTGACCCCAGTGAACGACCAGGAGATCAGAAGCTTGATTGGTGTGAATTTCACTCAAGTCTGCTGACCGAGTAAAAAATTGCACCAACTCATGGCAGTTTTTTCTTGGAGCTTCGACCAACGACTAATCCGCATTGGGGATTGACTAGCAGGGATGAATTAAAGGAAGGCAGGCCAAGTGCAGCGGCCATTGTTGGAGTGTGCAGAGTTAGAGTGGTGACTTTGAGGTTTTAGCTCTTCAGGGCTTCAGTGAGGAGACGTTTCCGTCAGAGAAGGCAAAAAAAAAAGAAAAGCTGTAGGGAGAGATTTTTTCCCCCTCCCTTCTTTACATTTCCTCATCTAGGGGATACCAGGCAAGATAGTTAAATGCTCCTCTTGTGGGATGTAAGAAGGCAGGGAGACCTCCAGTGTCCCTGATGACTACAACTGCGAGGCGTGCATCCAGCTGCAGTTTCTAATAATCTGCATTAAGGAGCTGGATGGGCAGATCATTCGGGAGGCTGAAGGGGTGATGAATTGGACATAGAGAGATGTAGTTACACCCAAGGTGCAGAACATAGCAAACAGGGTGACAGTCAGGAAGGGGAAAGGGGTTGAGGAGAATATCCCAGTAACCATCCCCCTCAACGAGAGGTACATCACTTTGGTTACAGTGGGGAGAGGGGATGACCTAGCAGATGAAGGTCACAGCGGTAGGTTCTCTGGCACTGAGTCTGGTTCTGTGATTCAGAAGGGAAGGGGGAGAAGAGGTGCACTGTGGTGATCGGGCATTCATTAATCAGGGGAACAGATAGGAGGTTCTGTGGGTGAAAACAAGATTTCTGGATGGTATTCTGCCTCCCAGATGTCAGGGAGCAGGACATCTTGGATCAAGTCCTCAGCAATGCTCAAGTGGGAGGGTGAACAGGCAGAGATCATGTTCTATATAGGTACTAATGACATAGGTAGGACATGTGACAAGGTTCTGCATAGGGAGTTCAGAGAGTTAGGTGCTAAGTTAAAGGGCAGGACCTCCAGGGTTGTGATCTCAGGATTGCTGCCTGTGCCACGTGCTAGCGAACCCAGAACCAGGAAAATTATGCACTTTAATACATGGCTAAGGAGTAGGTGTAGGAGGGGAAGCATAAGATTGTTGGATCATCGGGCTCTCTTCCAGGGAAGGTGGGACCTGTACAGCAGGGACAGTGGACAGCTGAACTGGAAGGGGACTAATATTCTAGCTGGAAGGTGTGCTAATGCTGCACAGTGGGGTTTAAACTAGAGTTGCAGGGGGATGGGAACCAGAGTGCCAGAACAGTTAGTGGAGAGGTTGTGGAGACAGATGTTGATAAGACCTCAGAGAGTCAGGAATCAAAAGGTTGAGCATGGTGTGACTAGTGCCCTGAGCTCTGTATATATTTCAATGCAAGAAATATCATAGGAAAGGCAGATGAGCTCAGGACATGGGTCAACACCTGGAATTATGATATTGTAGCCATTAGTGAGACTTGGTTGCAGGAGGGGCAGGACTGTCAGCTGAATATTTTGGGGTTCCGTTGTTTTAGATGTGACAGAGCAGGAGGGATTAAAGAAGTAGATGTGACATTACTCAGTTCTCCATTAGGACAGACTGGAGAACTCATCTAGTGAGGTGTTATGCGTGGAACTGAGAATTAGGGAAGGTATGACCACATTAATGTGGCTATAGACCACTCAACAGTCCTGGGGATTTAGAAGAACAAATTTGTAATGAGATTGCAGACTGTTGCAAGAAACATAAGGAAGTAATAGCAGGTGATTTTAACTTTCCACATAGTGACTGAGAATTCCATACTGTAAAAGGACTAGCTGGGATAGCAGTTGGTCAAATGTGTTCTGGAAAGTTTCTTTCATCAGTACGTAGAAGTCCCAACGAGAGAGCATACAATACTGGATTTGTTATTAGGGAATAAGACAGGACAGGTGACATTAGCTTGTGTAGGGGAACACTTTTCATCCAGCGATCAGAATGCCATCAGTTTCAATGTAAATATGAAAAGAGACAGGTCTGGTCCAGGATTGAGATTCTAAATTGGAGAAAGGTCAATTTTGATGGTATCAAAAATGATCTGGCAAGTGTGGGTTGGAACAGGCTGCTTTCTGGCAAAGGTGTACTAGGTAAGTGGGAGACCTTCAGAAGTGAGACGTTGAGAGTACAAAGCTTGCATGTGCCTGTCATAATAAGAGGTAAAGATAACAAGGGTAGGGAACCTTGGTTTTCAAGAGATAGTGAGGCCTTGGTTAAGAGAAAAAAAGACGTCCGTAGCCAGTATAGGCAGATAGGACACATGAGCTGCTTATAGTGTATAAGAAATGCAAAAGGACCCTTAAGAAGGAAATCGGGAGGGCAAAACGAAGGCGTGAAGTTGCTCTAGCGGACAATATGAAGCATAATCCTAAGGGATTCTACAGATACGCTGAGAGCAAAAGGATTTCAAGGGACAAAATTGGTCCTCTGTGAAGTCAAAACAGATGGGGGAGATCTTAAATCAATATTCTGAGTAAATACTTATTATTTACTCAGAAGACAGACACAGAGTCCATAGAAGTGAGGCAAAGTGTATCAACTTCAAGAACCCTGTACAGATGACTGAATCCTGAGGCAAATCAGGTAGACGAATCCCCTGGGGCTGACAAGATGTTCCCTCAGACCCTACAGAAGGGAAATGCAGAAATTGCCGGGGCCCTTGCATAGATAGTTAAATCGGCCTTAGCGACAGGAGAGGTACCAGAGGATTGGTAGATAGCCAGAGTGGTTTCACTGTTCTAAAAAAGTCTCTGAACATAAACCAGAAAATTATAGGCTGGTGAATCTGACTTCGATTGCAGGAAAGTTATTGGAGGGATTCTGAGGGACCGGATATGTAAGTATTTGGATAGACAGGGACCGATTAAGGATAGTCAGCATGGCTTTGTGCATGGTAGGTAATTTCTTCACCTATCACCTCCTTCCCATCACCCCAACCTTTTTATTCTGGTGTCTTCTCCCTTCCTTTCTGGTACTGAAGAAGGGTCTCAGCCCAAAACATCGACTGTTTATCCATTTCCATAGATGCGGCCTGCCCTGAGTCCCTCCGGCAATTCGCGTGTGTTGCTCTGGATTTCCAGCATCTGCAGAATCTCTTGTGTTTAACATCAAATTAACATATCTCTTCTAGAACTAACTACTTGGATTGTATCTAATCATTAACTATAGTCAGCTATTCCTTAAAGTGCCCCCTAAAGCCACAGCCTTCACCATTTAGAAGGACGAAGAACACAGGTACAAGGGAAAGGCCCACAGGCCCCTATTTTGTTGAACGTGGTATCACAGGTAAATAGGGTCATAAAGAGAGCTTTTGACACATTGGCCTTCATAAATCAATGTACTGAGTACAGGAGATGGGATGTTATGTTGAAGTTGTATAAGATGTTGATGAAGCCAGACTTGGAGAATCGTGTGCAGTTTTGGTCACCTGCCTACAGAAAAGATGTAATCAAAGTAGAAAGAGTACAGGGAAAATTTACCAGGATGTTGCAGTTCTGAAGGAGCTGAGTTTATAAGGAAAGATTGAATAATTTGGGCCTTCGGTCTTTAGAATAAATAAAAGATTGAGAGGAGATTTGACCGAGGTATACAAAATTATGAGTAGAGAGTGTTAATGCAAGCAGGCTTTTTCCACTGAGGTTGGGTGGAACTACAACTAGAAGTCGTGGGTTAAGGTGAAAAGTTTAAGGGGATCATGAGGGGAAACTTCTTCACTCAGAGGGCTGTGACAGTGTGGAATGCGCTTCCAGTGGTGCATGCGAGCTCGATTTCAACGTTCGAGGGAAGTTTGGATAGGTACTTGAATGTTACAGGTATGAAGCTGCATGGACATTGCAGGTCAATGGGAGCAGGTGGGTTAAATGCTTTTGGCATGGACTAGATGGGCCAAAGGGCCTGCTTCTGGGCTGTACTTCTCCACGACTCTATGACTCTAAATGTGATATAAAAGCAGAAAACACTGAAAAGACACAGAAGGTCAGGCAGCATTTGTGGGGAGAAAAAGGTTAATCTTTCTGGCTGGCTTCAGCTCCCACCATCAAGCTACGTGACATCCCACTACTGTGGGAGCACTGCCTTACTCAACAATAGCCACTTCTTTCCTTCATTCTCTCATAGTCTGTGTCCAGCCCGTCCTGGGCTTCTTGAATGCTATCCCCAAAAGCCAGAAAGGAAAGTGCTTCATGATCATTCTTCAGCTTGTTATAAGCATAAAAATCTGCAGTCACAAAACTAAAGCTAAGAGTGTGATGTTTAGAGTCCATAACCAGTGGCTCTGCATGAGGTAAACCAATGAATTATTGATTCCTCATCTTCTAGGAAAATCATCTTATGAAAACATCTCCATTTCGTGGACAGTCAATTAATAAACCTCATCATTTCATGTCGAAATTGATGAATCCGCTCCGTTATCAAATAAAATAATTTATCTTGGTTACACAATCAGTTTCCCTGGTTTATTCCAGCAACGTTAACACCTTGTGTGCTGTGATAATCCAGTTTCACCATGGCAACCTTGGTTGGCAATGCCAGGGATGACAAGGTGGGCAATTTCCGACTGCTAACAGGGACCCTTGATATGTTTTATCAGAGGCAGAACCGCAGGCTCCTAAACTGTTGGACGTTAATAACAAACTTAGCAGAAGAAATGTTAAGATCAGAGAGTGTGAAAAAGGATCGAGCTGTCAGTCGCTGACACACTTGGCTGGGAAGGGTGAAAGATCTTGACCTGAACTGCTGACCAAATATAGACCTGCTTGAGTTCCTCCAGCATTTTCTGTGGGTTGCCCAGACTGCCATTGCCTACAGAATCTCTTGCGTCTTTGTTTTCTGACTGTGTGAACCTGAAGTTTTGAAACTTACCCCATCATTAGATGTGCCTTCATTATGTTTTTCTACTGCCTATTATACCATTGGCGTTTAGGGCAGCAATGAAGGTCCTCAAGGTTCAATGTTCAAAGTTCAAAGGTTCATTTATTATCAAAGTACGCATTTTGAAATCCTTCTTCTCCAGGTAGCCACGAAACCGAGAAAGAAAAGAAAGGCAGCAAGATCATCAACCCCCAAAATCCCTCTCCCTGCACAAAAAAATCAATACGGAATTGG
This sequence comes from Hemitrygon akajei, assembly GCF_048418815.1. Lineage (NCBI taxonomy): Eukaryota > Metazoa > Chordata > Chondrichthyes > Myliobatiformes > Dasyatidae > Hemitrygon > Hemitrygon akajei. The sequence goes on from NC_133139.1 coordinate 80,293,904, forward strand.
CACATCAGACCCCCAAATCCCTCCCCCCACACAAAAAAAAACTAACAAAATGGAACAGGCACATCAGCCCCCAAATCCCCCTCCCCGCACAAAAACGACAAGAAAGTTTGGGCGAAAAACACAGAATGTAACAAACTATAAGATTGAGAAAAGTCTACAGTCCATATCCACATCCAAAATGCAGAAAACCTGGGGAACACCCTCCAGTCCCAGCGGTCGACCTTTCGCTCTCCGCAGCAGAGCCATTAAAAGACAAGCTGCCGGTGCTCACCCTCTGCACTCGCCTCGATGCTTCAATCACCATCGTCGCTTTAATTAGTGAACAATGGAAGCTTTGAAAATTCAAAGCAGAGTTTCTTTTATCAGAGTGCACATATGTCACCACATACAGCCCTGAGATTTGTTTTCCTGTGGGCATACTCAGCAAATCTATAGAACAGTAACTGTAAACAGGATCAAAGATAGATAGATAGATAGATAGATAGATAGATAGATAGATAGATAGATAGATAGATAGATAGATACTTTATTCATCCCCATGGGGAAATTCAACATTTTTTCCAATGTCCCATACACTTGTTGTAGCAAAAACTCATTACATACAATACTTAACTCAGTAATAATATGATATGCATCTAAATCACTAACTCAAAAAGCATTAATAATAGCTTTTAAAAAGTTCTTAAGTCCTGGCAGTTGAATTGTAAAGCCTAATGGCATTGGGGAGTATTGACCTCTTCATCCTGTCTGAGGAGCATTGCATCGACAGTAACCTGTCGCTGAAACTGCTTCTCTGTCTCTGGATGGTGCTATGTAGAGGATGTTCAGGGTTTTCCATAATTGACCGTAGCCTACTCAGCGCCCTTCGCTCAGCTACCGATGTTAAACTCTCCAGTACTTTGCCCACGACAGAGCCCGCCTTCCTTACCAGCTTATTAAGACGTGAGGCGTCCCTCTTCTTAATGCTTCCTCCCCAACACGCCACCACAAAGAAGAGGGCGCTCTCAACAACTGACCTATAGAACATCTTCAGCATCTCACTGCAGACATTGAATGACGCCAACCTTAGAAAGGGCAAGCAGAGCATAGAGGACAAACTGTTAAAATGCAAATATAAATAAATAGTAATAAATAATGAGAGCATGAAATAACAAGACAAAGAGGCCTCAAATTGAGATCATTGGTTTTGGGAACATCTCATAGATGAGTGTAATTATCCTCTAGTGAAAACAAAGTACACTGCAGATGCTGTGGTCAAATCAAGACGTACAAAAAAGCTGGATGAAATCAGCAGGTCAGGCAGCATCCGTTGAAAGAAGCAGTCAACATTTCTTACGTCTCAGAGACGTAATCGACGGAAGAAGAGTTCAGCGAGCTCGGAGACATAAGAAACGTTGACTGCTTCTTTCAACGGATGCTGCTCGACCTGCTGAGTTCATCCAGCTTTCTTGTACGTTTTGCTGTAATTATCCTCTTTTGTTCAAGGCCCTGATGGTCGAGAAAGAACTGTATTTAAGAGGAAAACTGGAACAGTTTTCTGCAGGAAGTCGCTGAAGTTCGCTGGCACCGTCTTCAAACTGATCCTCCATCTCTGGTGGTGTTCCTGGCACCCTTCATCGTGTCAGTAGCTCGGTTTTCGCTAATGTCAGTCATGCAATATCCGGATGGAGACCCAGGAATGCTGTCACACTCAGATGTGGAAGAATTCTTCAATGCTGTTTCCCTAACGTTTTTGTTCTACCATTCAGGGTTGTTAGCCCTGAGCTGAACACCTCACCCCCCAGAACTGAAGGATTGGCGGACCATTCTTAGTCTGGCCTTTACCCTTTGTCCTGTTTGACATGGGTGACCCTACCAAGAGCCAAAGCATAAATCCCTGACTCCAGCAAACATTAATCTTCAGGTCATTGAGGCAAGCAAGCATCCAAACAAATACAAGGTCGTGGTGCTCTTGGAGGTCATTATGTTCTAACACTCTAACAAACTTCTATAGATAATACCGACTGGTTATATTGTGGTCTGGTATGGAAGTAGAAACATGCAGGAAAATAAAAAAAGGTACAGAAGGAAGTGGATTCTGCCTAAGACATCATGAGCACATAACACAACACCACTGGGAGTAACGATAGGAGATATCACCAAAGATGGCACAGGGTGACACATAGTAGTCAGTCATTAGCAAAGCACTCTACAATACAGGCAGACCAGGTTCAATTCCTGTTGCTGCTTGTAAGGAGTTTGCACATTCTCCACATGACAGCATGGGTTTCCTCTGGGTGTTCTGGTTTCCCCACAGAGTCCAAAGACATACTAGTCGGTAGATTAGTTGCTCATTGAAAACTGGCCTGTGATTAGGCTAGGATTAAAGTCAGGGGATTGCCGAATGGTGCAGCTCGAAGGACCAGAGGCCAGCTACATGCTGTACCTCAATAAATAAATAATTCCAACCATCCAAACAATGTCATCTTCTCACTACAGGTACAGATGTATGAAGTCCCACACAATCAGTTTCAAGATGGCGCCTGTATACACCGCTCCATCGGTCGACATCTTCTGGATAGATCATGAACCATATATTTCTCTTCATTCATGTCTCTTGCATTTCTTTTTCATCGTGAATCTTACTCGGGAACTATCGGAGCCTCTGATTTGCAGTTTTGGGATCGTTTGGGCACTTCACTGTTCTGCAGTCTCCTCGAGAGCCCCAGGAGGCAGAGGCAGTGTGCGCAAACCTCGTGTCGAGAAGGCTGCGAGTCGATGTTCAGTTCTGTTTCACCAACTAAAGTGATGAGGGAGGTTGAAACCAAGCCGAATATGGAAGGTGAGCACTGGCTGCCTGCCTTTTGATCACTAGTGGGATCGCTCTACTACGGAGAGGGGAGACTGCCTTTTGATCGCTGTGGGATCGCTCTGCTACGGAGAGGGGAGACTGCCTTTTGATCACTAGTGGGATCGCTCTACTACGGAGAGGGAGACTGCCTTTTGATCATTGGGGGATCACTCTGCTGTCGGAGAGGGGAGACTGCCTTTTGATCACTAGTGGGATCGCTCTACTACGGAGAGGGGAGACTGCCTTTTGAGTATTGTGGGATCACTCTGCTGTCGGAGAGGGGAGACTGCCTCTTGATCGCTGGTGGGATCACTCTACTACGGAGAGGGGAGACTGCCTTTTGATCATTGGTGGGATCACTCTGCAATGGAGAGGGGAGACTGCCTTTTGATCACTAGTGGGATTGCTCTACTACAGAGAGGGGAGACTGCCTTTTGATCACTAGTGGGATTGCTCTACTACCGAGAGGGGAGACTGCCTTTTGATCATTGTGGGATCGCTCTACTATGGAGAGGGGAGACTGCCTTTTGATCACTAGTGGGATCGCTCTACTACGGAGAGGGGAGACTGCCTTTTGATCACTAGTGGGATCACTCTGCTATGGAGAGGGGAGACTGCCTTTTGATCACTAGTGGGATCGCTCTACTACGGAGAGGGGAGACTGCCTTTTGCTGTCATATGTTATTTTCTTGTGACATGGAAGGAGCCAGTTTAGCCCATCAAGCCTATGCTAGCTCTTAGAATAATCCCATTCATCCCATTCTCCTCAGTTATTTCTCTGTGAACAATCCTATCTCCATATTCTCTTCATCCATCTCCTGATTCTTCCAACACACTTGAGGAAATCTACAGTGGCCAATTAACCTACCTGCCTACACTTCTTTGGGAGGAAACCAGAGCATGTGGAGGAAACCCACAGGGCCACAGGGAAAGTGTGCAAACTATACACAGGCAGCTCTAGAAGTAATGCTGGATTGTCGATCACTGCAACCATGTGCCGTCTGGATAGATTCCCCTTGCGTTTTCTCTTTCAAACTGAGTTGCTCCAAATGTTCAGGGCAGTTGTTTCTAAGAATCTCAAAGAGCCTTTTGACCAGCCTTTGTGCGTCTCCTCACTGTAAATGGTTAATTAACCCTTCCTCAGAGCTAGTCAAGGTCCCTCTCACTGATGAACACTGAATCAAAGCATTCATTAATTACCTTCCCTACCTCCTCCGATTCCAGGCATACACAGTGGCCATTTCATTAGGTACACACTTACACATGATCATTATTGCAAATATCTAATAAATATATGGCAGCAACTCAATGCATAAAAGATGCATTGGTCAAGAGGTTGAGTTGTTGTTCAGAGCGAACATCAGGATGGGGAGGAAATGTGATCTATGAAGCTTTGACCAAGTTTCTGGCCAAGACCTTTCGGCAGGGCAGAGAGCAGCAGAGATCACGGGGGGGGGGGGGGGGGGGGGAGCAGTGACAGAGGGTTTCACTGAATTCCCGTCCAAGGGCAGGTTTAAACCTTTTCAGGGCAGACATCCCTGGAAGAGACTTCGCAGTGTAGCAGTCAAATCATAAACAAGAGAAACGCTGCAGATGCTGGAAATCCAAGCCACACACACAAGATGGTGGAGGAATTCAGCAGGCCAGGCAGCATCTATGGAAAAGGGTTTTGACCCGAAACGTCGACTGTACTCTTTTCCATAGATGCTGCCTGGCCTGCTGAGTTCCTCCAGCATTTTGTGTGTGTGGCTTGGCCGTAGAATGATTGTTTGTGCCAGATGGGGTGGTTTGAGTATCTGCTGATAGCCTGGGATCTTCATGCACAGCTGTCTCTAGAGTTTACAGAGAATGGTACCAAAAAACAAAAAGACATCCAGTGAGCAGCAGTTCTGTGGGCCAAAACACCTTGTTAAAGAGAGAGGTCAGAGGAGAATGGCCAGACTGGTTCAAGCTGACAGGAAGGCGACAGAACTTTAATAACCACACGTTACAATAGTGGTGTGCATAAGGACAATCTGAATACACAACATGTTGAACCTTGGATGGACTACAGCTGTAGAAGACCACAAACCATGCATTCAATGGTCACTTTATTAGGGGCAGGAGGTACATAATGAAGTGGCCACTGAGTGGGCATTTAATTCCATTGCCACTCCTCAGCCCTTTCGCCAAACTGATCAAGATCCATTTGTAATCTCCAATAAAATTTTTCACTATCGACAACACCTTGTAATTTTGAGCCAACCCCAAACTCACCAGTCAAACCATGTACGTTTGCATCCAAACCATTTACTTGCATAAAGAACCACACAGGTCCCAGCAGTGAACCCTGCAGCACACCACTAGTCACCAGCTTCAATTCCGAAAAACAAACATCACCCTCTGTGTCCTACCGCTGAGCCAATTTTGAATCCACCTATCTAGCTCTCACTGGATTCCACGGGATCTAATCTTCTAGACCAACCTACCATATCGGGCCTTGTTGAAAACCCTGCTAAAGTCCAGCTGGGCCACGTCCACTGCCCTACCCTCATTTACTGTTTTGGTTACTTCTTCAAAACCCTAAAAGTTTTGACGAGCATGATTCCCCACATGCAAAAGCATGCTGATGTTCATAATCAGAGTCTGTCTATCCAAATGCTGATGGATCTCTGACCGTCCAGTAATTTCTCCATCACTGATGTCGTGTTGGCCTGCCTGTAGTTCCCTGGCTTCGATTTACCATCTTTTTTAAACAACAGAACAACATTGGCTACCTACTAGCCCTTGAGAACTTCACCAGAGGCTAAAGAAGCAAATACCTCAACAATAGACCCTGGAATTTCATCTCTGGGCTATAAGAAAATCCAGTGATGCATTTAGTCAGGTCCTGGGGATTTATCCACCTTAATGAGCAGTAAGACTTCAAATACCTTCTCCCTGGTGATATGAATGTCCTCCAGAATATCTACAATTGTTTCCATCATCTCTCAAGCCACCGTGATTTTCTCCTACTAAACACCAAACAAATATTTGTTAAAAATCTCAATGATCTCCTGCGACTCAAGGCACAAGCAGCCCTGACTATCTTCAATGAGACCTAGCCACACTTTAATTATTAAAAGATATAGAACTTCTTGGGATTTTCCTTTAGCGTTACCTGCCCTATCCATCCCATACCTTCCCTTTGCCCTCTAAAGAGTATTTTTAATCTTTTTATGGTCATCAGATGATTTTCTCCATCCCAGTCTCCAAGATCTAATATATGCTTCTTTCTTTTTCTTGACCAGAGCCTTAATATCTCTTGTCAGCCAGGGCCTCCTAAAAAGCCGAGTTCGCCCTGCATCCTGTCGGGAATATGTTACTCCTAGAATATACTCCTATCAAGCTCTTAAACGCCCCCCCCCCCACCGCCTTCCATTTGTTCCTTTCCCATCAAACAGGCTCAAGCAGCCCCCTGTGAAACCTCCAGTGATCTATGCCAGAGAAATGTAGAGGTTCACAGCCCCCAGCGAGAAGGAATTGTTTTCACCTCAGTTTTTAATGACTGGCCCCCTTATCAAAATCACTTTGCCTTTATATGAATAAATCTTATATTCATCAACTGTCTGCAGCAGGGCCTTGGACAATTCATTAGGAGATCATTAAGCGGAAGATGGTCAGTTCAACGTTTGACAGATAAAAGGAGAGTGCCGGAATAAATGAAGGAAAATTAGTGACGGCAGAGTCCTAGAGCCATACAGCACAGAAACAGACCCTTCAGCCCAATGTATCCCTGTGATCATCCATATTAATCCTATGTAACGGCACTTACTCTCTCTCCACAGGAAAGTGTGTAACAAGGAAGACAGATGGAGTGCCGAATTTGAGATAATGTGACATATAAGTGCTCAGAAACCGAATTTGAAATCTTGAAGGAATGCTTCCCATTCAGAATGAGGAGTCAGTAGTGGATTTTCTACTCTCACACTGACAACAGTAAACTCCAATTGATAAGAGACTGCGTGCTTCACAAATCTGGGGCCAATATAATGTGTGGGTCACAATCTGATGGGGGCTTCTGAGGTGAACAAGTCATTTGATTATTTGGAGACACAAGAGAGTGCCGGTGCTGCAATCTGGAGCAATAGACCATCCGTTGGAGGAACTGGGCAGATCATTCAGCATCATTGGAGGGTAAAGGAAATTCCTTCCCTCCACAGATACTGCTCGATCCTTTTAGTTCCTCCAGCAGTTCTGGAAGTCAACCTTACACATCCATACATTCCAGAGCTTTGAAAAAGGCAGTAAGCATGTTAGTTATTATATAATCATCGAGACAACACAGAATCATGCCCAGGGACCGAACTGGTCCATGCCGATCAAGACATCCTCCTAAGCTTGTCTCTTTCACTTGCATTTGGCCGATATCCCTCTCAATCAGGGGTTCACAACCTGGGCTCCACAGACCTCTTGCTTACTGATGCTGGTCCTTGACATTAAACCTTTCCTATCCATGTATCTGTCCAAGTGCCTTTTAAATATTGTTAATGCGCATGCTTCAACTACATCCTCTCAAAGCTGTGATAAAGCTTTTCCTCAGGTTCCTATCAAACTTCTCCCCTCTCACTTTAAACCTATGTCCTCAAATACCTGATTCCCCAACCCAGGGGCAAAGGGTTATCAGTTTAAACCCAATAAACTGCTCCAGGTTTTGAATAAGAGGCTGGTAAACAAGGAACTGGGTTAATATATTAGGACTAATTAAGTGATGGTTAACATGAAAAGTAAGATTAGTTGGGTCCTCGGACAGTCAGGTTCTGACAAAGATTGTCACTATGGTGCCAACTGTTCACTAACAATATCAAGCTGAGAGCAGCAAAGGAATTGCAGATAAGATAGTAGACTTCAGGGAGAGGGAAACCAGAGGTCTACGAGCCAGTCCTCATTGGAGCATCAGAGGTGGAGAGGGTCAGCAACTTTAAATTCCTGGGTGTTACTATTTCAGAGGAGCTGTCTGGGACCCAGCATGCAAATACAATAGTGAAGAAAGCATGGCTGTGCCTCGACTTCTATGGGAGTCTGCAGAGATTTGACATGTCATCAAAAACTCTGACAAACTTCTGAAGATGTATAGGGGAGTGTGTATTGACTGGCTGCATCGTGGCCTGGTGTGGAAACACCAATTCCTTTGAACGGAAAATCCTACAAAGGGTAGTGGATTCAGCTAAGTACTTCACAGGTAAAGCCCTACAACCATTGAGCACATCTACATGAAATGTTGCTGTTGGAAGGCAGCATCCATCACCAGAGAACCTCACCACCCAGGTAAGGCGGTGCTATCAGGTGGAAGACATAAGAGCCTCAGGACTTGTGCCATCAGATTCAAGAACAGTTCCTTCTTCTCAACCATCAGGCTGTTGAACAAAAGAGGGTAAGTACTGTTCACTCACTTGCCCATCCATTGAGACGTTCCCACAACCAATGATCTCATTTTAAAGACTCTTTATTTTGTTATTTCATGTTCTCCTTACTTATTGCTATTAATTTTCATTTGCATTTGCACATTTTGTTGCTTCTGGTTGATCTTTCATTGATCTTGTTATAGTTACTGTTCTATAGATTTGCTGAGAATGCCCACAGGAACGTGAATCTCAGGGTTGAATATACAGTATGTACTCTGATAATAAAATTTACATTTAGACAAGCTGAGTGGGAGACAGCACGGATAATTGAGTCCAATGTGGACAACAGAGAGGTGAGACACATTGGTGGAAAAAGAAGCACTGGGCACTATTGAAGTGGCGGGAGACTGGGTAATGTTGACTATCAAAGGAATCTGACGATCCTTTTGCACACGTCACTGAAAAGTAACATTGGGATGGTGCAGCAACTTGAAAAGTAAATTGTGTGCTGGCCTTTATTGCAAGAGGAAATGACAAAAGGTGTAATAATATCTAACTACAATTATATAGGACTTTGGTGAGATGCAACTGGAGAACTGGATATAATTATAGTTCCCTCACACAGAAGAGAAAGGACTCATGTACAGAGGGATGGTCTGACGGAACATGGAGTTAAATGTGTTGAAAGAGTAAGTAAATGTAGGAAGGACAACAAAATTCTAGGGGCGTATAGCCCGATGGGAGTTCGGGGAGCTGGGTTAAGCACAATAGGCAGCGATTCAAACAGAGGGAGGAGAAATGGGTTAAAAATTCTATATCTGAATGCACGAAGTGTCAGGAATAAGGCGGATGAGCTTGAAGCCCAGGTGCGAATGGGTAACTATGATGTTGTTGGGATAACGGAGACATGGCTGCAGGGAGATCAGACCTGGGAAATGAATGTACAAGGGTATACGTGCTATCGTAGGGACAGAAATATGGGCAGAGGGGGTGGGGTGGCCCTGTTGGTGAGGAATGAGATTCAGTCCTTTGCAAGGGGGGACATAGGGTCAGGAGAAGTAGAGTCTGTGTGGATAGAACTGAGGAACAGTAAGGGCAAAAGGACCCAAATGGGTGTTGTCTACAGGCCACCAAACAGTAGCATGGATATTGGGTGCAAGTTGAATAGGGAGTTAACATTGGCATGTGGCAAAGGTAATGTCACAGTAGTTATGGGGGATTTCAACATGCAGGTGAACTGGGAGAATCAGGTTGGTGCTGGACCACAGGATAGGGAGTTTGTAGAGTGCCTACGGGATGCATTCTTGGAACAGCTTGTACGAGAGCCGACCAGGGACAAGACTATTCTGGATTTAGTGTTATGTAATGAACAGGATTTGATAAGCGATCTCACAGTAAAGGAGCCATTAGGAGGTAGTGATCATAATATGATAAGTTTTTATCTGCAATTTGAGAAGGATAAGGGCAGCTCGGAGGTGTCAGTGTTGCAGATGAACAGGGGAAACTATGGAGCCATGAGGGAGGAGCTGGCCAAAGTTGACTGGACGGATAGCCTAGCAGAAAAGACAGTGGAACAGCAATGGCAGGTATTCTTGGGAATAATGCACAAGGTGCAAAATCAGTTCATCCCCCAGAGAAGGAAGGATTCAAAGGGGTGAAAGGGGCCTCAGTGGTTGACAAAGGAAGTCAGAGACTGCATAGCATTAAAAAAAAGGAAATATGACAGAGCTAAGGTGAGTGGGAGGACAGATGATTGGGAAGTTTTTAAGGAACAACAGAACTTAACTAAAAAGACAATACGGGGAGAAAAAATGAGGTACGAACGCAAGCTAGCCAGGAATATAAAGGAAGATACCAAAAGCTTTTTTAGGTATGTGAAGAGAAAGAAGATAGTTAAGAACAATGTTGGGCCCTTGAAGAATGAATTGGGTGAAATTGTTATGGGAAACAGAGAAATGGCAGAAGAATTTAATGAGTACTTTAGATCTGTTTTCACTAAGGAAGACACAAGCAATCTCCCAGATGTATGGATGGACCAAAGACATAGGGTAACAGAGGAAATGAAACAGATTGACATTCGGAAGGAAACAGTGATGAGAAGACTGATGGGACTGAAGGCTGACAAATCCCCAGATCCAGATGGTCTGCACCCTAGGGTACTAAAGGAGGTGGCCCTGGAAATTGCGGATGCATTGGTAATCATTTTCCAATGTTCCTTAGATTCAGGATCAGTTCCTGAGGATTGGAGAATGGCTAATGCTATCCCACTTTTTAAGAAAGGAGGGAGGGAGAAAACAGAGAACTATCGACCTGTCAGCCTGACATCGGTGGTTGGAAAGATGCTAGAGTCCATTACTAAGGATGAAATAGTGGCATATCTAGATAGCAGTGATAGGATTGGGCCGAGCCAGCATGGATTTACCAAGGGTAAATCATGCTTGACTAATCTGTTGGTGTTTTTCGAGGATGTAACCAGGAAGTTAGACGGGGGAGATCCAGTGGATGTAGTGTACCTCGATTTTCAGAAGGCATTTGATAAGGTCCCACATAGAAGATTGGTGGGTAAAATCAAAGCTCAGGGCATCGGGGGGAAGGCATTGACATGGATAGAAAACTGGTTGGCAGATAGAAAGCAAAGGGTAGCGGTGAATGGGTGTTTCTCGGAATGGCAGGTGGTGACTAGTGGGGTGCCACAGGGCTCGGTATTGGGACCACAGCTGTTTACCATTTACGTTAACGATTTGGATGAAGGCATAGAAAATAACATCAGCAAATTTGCTGATGATACTAAGCTGGGTGGCAGTGTGACATGTGATGAGGATGTTAGGAGAATTCAGGGTGACTTGGATAGGCTGGGTGAGTGGGCAGATACTTGGCAGATGGCGTTTAATGTGAATAAGTGTGAGGTTATCCACTTTGGGAGTAAGAACAGGAAGGCAGATTATTATCTGAACGGTATAGAGTTGGGTAAGGGGAGTAATACAAAGAGATCTCGGAGACCTTGTTCATCAGTCACTGAAGGTGAATGAACAAGTGCAGCAGGTAGTGAAGAAGGCTAATGGAATGTTGGCCTTTATTACAAAGGGAATTGAGTACAAGAGCAAGGAAATCCTCTTGCATTTGTACAGAGCCCTGGTGAGACCACACCTGGAGTATTGTGTACAGTTTTGGTCTCCAGGGTTAAGGAAGGACATCCTGGCTGTAGAGGAAGTGCAGCGTAGATTCACGAGGTTAATTCCTGGGATGTCTGGACTGTCTTACACAGAGAGGTTAGAGAGACTGGGCTTGTACACGCTGGAATTAAGGAGATTGAGAGGGGATCTGATTGAAACATTTAAGATTATTAAGGGATTGGACAAGATAGAGGCAGGAAATATGTTCCAGATGCTGGGAGAGTCCAGTACCAGAGGGCATGGTTTGAGAATAAGGGGTAGGTCATTTAGGACAGAGTTAAGGAAAATCTTCTTCTCCCAGAGAGTTGTGGGGGTCTGGAATGCACTGCCTCGGAAGGTAGTGGAGGCCAATTCTCTGGATGCTTTCAAGAAGGAGCTAGATAGGTATCTTATGGATAGGGGAATCAAGGGATATGGGGACAAGGCAGGAACCAGGTATTGATAGTAATTGATCAGCCATGATCTCAAAATGGCGGTGCAGGCTCGAAGGGCTGAATGGTCTACTTCTGCACCTATTGTCTATTGTCTATTTGTCATCGAGGAAGTGCAGTGAAGATTCACCAGACTGGTTCCTGTAATTATGGGTTGGCCATATATGTAGCGATTAAGCAAACTCGGCCTTGTTCTCCGGGGTTTACAAGAATGAGAGGTAACCTACTTAAGAACATGTAAAATTCTTAGAGAGCCCAGCAAAGTTTGTGTAGGAACAGCTCATTTGGCTGAGGAGTCTAGATCACGGTCGTGTAGTGGTTAGCACAACACTTTACTGTAACGGCGATCCAGGTTCAATCCCCACCACTGTCTGTAAGGAGTTTGTGTGTTCTCCCTGTGACCGCGTGGGTTTCCTCCCACAGTCCAAAAGACATGCCATTTTGTAGGCATTGTAAAAATTGTCCCGCGATTAGGCTTGGGTCGCTGGGCGGCGAGGTTCAAAGGACTGGAACAGCCTATTCTGCACAGTAACTCAACAGGTAAATAAATAAATCAAAGTGGGGGGGTGGTCACAGTCTTAAAGTTGGTGAAAGTCTGGTTAGGTTTGGCACGGGAGAGACTGGGCAGGATCTCATGGACAATGAGCCCATGAGCACTATCTCAGAATTCCCTCCCTCTTTTTAGACTACTTAATTAATTCAATTTTCACTCAATATAATTTACAGTTTTTGTTATTATATATTGCAAACCTGATGAAGGGTCTCGACTTGAAATATTGAGAGTTTTTGATGTTATTTTGGGACAAAACTGAAGAAGGGTCTCAGCCCAAGACGTCAGCTGCTTATTCCTCTCCATAGATGTTGCCTGACATACTGAGTTGCTTCAGCATTTTATGTGTGTTGTCAAGATTTCCAGAGTCTGCAGTACCTCTTGTGCCCATGATTTCCCGCTCCCCAGTATATGGAGACACAGCACTCTCAATCTGCTTCCTAACTGAGCCTTCTCAATTCAAGCATAAACCCACGATTTAAAACATTTCATTAATTTAGATGTCCAGATTTAACTGCAAAGTTATTAACTCAGACACTCTGCCCTCTGCTAAGTCTTCCATTTGTTTGACAGACTCGAACACTTTGATTTCGTCAGGTAACAGAATCAGTTCCATTCTAACCTCCAGCTCTGTGTCTATGTACTTCTTGAAGGTTAACTTCAAAATACCTTTAGTCAGGAGCTACATGTTGAATCCAATACCACACCTTCTGAAATTAATCTGATATCATTTTGAATTAGTCTCTGTATTGATGAAAGAACTGAGTAATTGATTTATGATTATAAAGGGAATTTATAAATTAATTTTGAATTAATTAACTTCATCACCATGTAATGTTGGCACTATCAGCGCTCAAAGATCCAGGTTTCATTACCTTTAAATGCAGTAACTGCTGCCCAACTGCATCCTTTGATTAAGCAGCCAGATGTCCTCAACATACATTTTGTTTCACTATTGGATTCTTGTTTAATTAAATTGGATTCACACCAGATTTCACTTCAACATGTCCCGCACTGATTTTTCAAAACTAACTTTTAGTTCCAAAGACTTGTCACTTTCAATGTGCTCCTGGGCTGGATGGGACCTGGTCTTCCAACATTGCCAATAACTTCAGTGAGCACCTGGCAGACTCAGAAGAGAAGACTGGTCATGAAGTGAAGATGGTTTCATCAAGCCAAAGTCCCCACTGCTATTTATATTGCTGGAAAAGGGCTCTTGCTCCTACACACAATTTCAATGTTCCAAGTTCCTCAGATGGATGGAGTTTCTGTCCACCTTAAATGGTAGTTTCATTTCTCCCCACCCTGGGCTCTTCATCTTTTTTCTAACAGCAGGGTGTAGATTGCCTTCTGCCTATGACGAGGAATTTCTAGTCCTGAAGAAATATATTACCCAATTTGAGTTTATATTGGTTTATTGCATTCCCAAATGTTATTTTAAATTACTCTTCCTGGTGTTTTCCCAACATTTGCCGTGTTTTACCCTTTTGAAGGTCTATGTTCTCATTGCACTCCAAGGAAGCTAGGTTCTGGAACTGCATTTCCCAGATATTTATTACATAGCCAACAGCATTTACCAGATTATCTGGTCATTATCTCATCTCTGTTCATGGGAAGTGACTATGGGCATATTGGCTGAATAACTTCCTATATTACAAAGTGACTGCAATTTAAAATTAATTCCATTATTGTGAAGCATTTTGAGCTTCCCTGCTGTGAAAGGTATGGTGTTCATGTAATTGTTTCTCTCCTTCCTCATTCCCTCGTCTCCCTTCTCTCCCTCTTCTCCGTCACTCTCCCCCAGCTTGCCCACTCACCAGAAAGTTGAATCAAAGCTCTGAAAGTAATAAAGTGACCCTTCAGCCCACTGGTCCATGCTAACCAAGGTGCCCAGCTAAAACGGTCCCACTTGCCTGTATTTGCCCATTTCCCTCTAAACCTTACCCATCCTCCTCCTCCATTTCTCGTTCTTTCCCATCCCATGTAGTTATCATCGATTATCCAATTGTACAACTTGAAAACAGGCCCTTCGACCCACAGAGCCTGCACGACCCATCAGTACCAGAGGAAATGGTTCAGGCAGGTACAATAAAGAACATCTAAAAGACACGTGGACAAGTAAATGGTTAGGAAAGGTTTAGAGGGATATGCGTCTAACACAGGCAAATGGAATTGGCTTAGATTGGTCAGCATGGATGAATTGTGCCAGGTTTCCATGCTGAATCCCATTATCTTACACTAATCTCCTTCCATTGGTTCCACAGCCCCCCTCAACTCCCACAGATTTCAATTCCCATCCACCCAATAGAGGCAATTTACAGTAGCTAATTAAACGACCAACTCAAATATACCAAATAGATATAGGAGCAGAATTAGGCCATTTGGCACATCGGGTATTCTCCACCATTTTATCATGGCTGATCTATTGTCGCTCTCAGCTCCGATCTCCTGCCTTCTCCCCGTATCCCTTCATGCCCTGACCAATCACAAATCTATCAACCAGATGCCTCGATGTGGAATGTTATTCCATGGTTGCTTTGTAGTCAAACATAGACTGACAGCTGCCGAGAGCAGACACAAGGTTGATGTCCAGTTTTGGATTGTGTTTGAGGAGAGAGAGTAACGTTGGCTGGGCACCTTGGATAGAACTCTGAATAGAACTATCATTTCAACATCACACCTGGAAAATTATATCAATAATGAAGTCACTAATTGGCCACTACTTCATCAGCATACAGCAGTGAGGAAATCTCTTTGTTTGAATACAGGAAATTATTGAGTGATTTGATAAAAGCATTTAATGCTATTGATTTCATACAGAGAGCAAAGGAATGCTTTTCTACCCCCTGCTGTGCCTCTCATTTCCAGTAAGTACATTGCATTTTCTTGCTAGACACCTCTCAAACTCATGAGTTTTATCAGCAAAAAGGACAAAGGCAGAAGATGCTTGCAAACACCATCACCTGCAGATTCCCCTACTAATTGCACACCTTCCTGACTTGGAAATGTTGCACCAGTCCTTCGTCATGGCTGGGAATGACCCTAATGAGGGGTAGCACTTCTTCAGCTTGCACGGATAAATGCCAGGAGTGAGATTAGTGGAGAGGGGTGAATGAACAAGGAAATCACGGATGGAGTGATCCTGTGGAAAGCGGAGAGTTGGGGGGGGGGGGGGGTGGCGTGGTATTGGTAGATACAAAAGTTGTTTGTGGGAGGATCTCACTGAAGATAGTGGAAGATGTGAAGAATAACGCCCAGGAAATGGGGGAGATGATGGAAGAAATGAAACACCATTCTTTGAAGAAGGAGGACATCTCTGATGTTCCAGAAAGGAAAGCTTCATCCTGGGACCAGATGCAGCTGGAGACGGAAGAAATAAGGAATGACATTTTCACTGATGAAAAGAAGAGGAATAGTCAAGATAGCTATGAGAGTCAGTAGGTTTATAAAAAGACAGACAGACATACTTTATTGATCCCGAGGGAAATTGGGTTTCGTTACAGTCGCACCAACCAAGAATAGTATAGAAATACAGCAATATAAAACCATAAATATTTAAATAATAATAAGTAAATTATGCCAAGTGGAAATAAGTCCAGGACCAGCCTATTGGCTCAGGGTGTCTGACACTCCGAGGGAAGAGTTGTAAAGTTTTTTTGGCCACAGGCAGGAATGACTTCCTATGACGCTCAGTGTTGCATCTCGGTGGAATGAGTCTCTGGCTGAATGTACTCCTGTGCCTAACCAGTACATAATGGAGTGGATGGGAGTCATTGTCCAAGATGGCATGCAACTTGGACAGCATCCTCTTTTCAGACACCACCGTCAGAGAGTCCAGTTCCACCCCCACAACATCATTGGCCTTACGAATGAGTTTGTTGATTCTGTTGGTGTCTGCTACCCTCAGCCTGCTGCCCCAGCACACAACAAGCAAACATGATAGCACTGGCCACCACAGACTCGTAGAACCTCCTCAGCATTATCCAGCAGATGTTAAAGGACCTCAGTCTCCTCAGGAAATAGAGACGGCTTTGACCCTTCTTGTAGACAGCCTCAGTGTTCTTTGACCAGTCCAGTTTATTGTCAATTCGTATCCCCAGGTATTTGTAATCCTCCACCATGTCCACACTGACCCCTTGGATGGAAACAGAGGTCACCAGTGCCTTAGCCCTCCTCAGGTCCACCACCAGCTCCTTAGTCTTTTTCACATTAAGCTGCAGATGATTCTGCTCACACCATGTGACCAAGTTTCCCACTGTAGCCCTGTACTCAGCCTCATCTCCCTTGTTGATGCATCCAACTATGGCAGAGTCATCAGAAAACGTCTGAAGATGGCAAGACTCTGTGCAGTAGTTGAAGTCTGAGGTGTAGATGGTGAAGAGAAAGGGAGACTGGACAGTCCTCTGTAGAGCCCCAGTGCTGCTGACCACTCTGTCTGACACACTTACCAGTCTGTCTCCAAAGATAGAAACAGGGAGAGTGAGAAAGGGGAGAGAAGTGTCAGAAATGGACCAAGTGAATTTAAGGGCAGGTTGGAAATCGGAGGCAAACTTAATGAAATTGACGAGCCTCGTGTGGATGCATAGTGTTCATCTATACCTTTTTTGTAACTTACAATAATTTTAATCTAGCACTGTACTGTTGCCACAAAACAAAAACAAAAATCACGACATATGTCAATGATAATAAACCTAATTTTGATTCTGCTGTAGTTCCTTTGGCAGGAAGCAAAGTTCACAGTCACTATCACTATCCATGAGGGTTGGACCCTCACTGGCCGCACATCTGAAACATCATCACGGAGTGCTTCACCCCCTCCTAATGACAGTGCCAGGAAAGCCTCTCTGACGGTTACACCAGGGACCACCGAGCTCATCAAAGCGTATTTGTTATTTGGCAGAGATTTCAATTAGACGCACAACAGGCGAGTGGTCAAACAGAGCTGAACTTGAAAATGAGTTGGCTGCCATAACGGCAAGAATTCAATTTGATCGAATTCCATTGTGATCTGAATTTATTGGGATCCATTGCAGTAAAGCCACAGGAATCCGGCTAATCAGTAAATAAAAGAACAGCAGGTGTTGTGTAAAGCACCGCGGTTTCTGATGTGCAGTTAAGACCTTATTGCGTTTATTTGTTTCCTCCAATTTGCTGAAGTTTTTAAGCAAAGTTTACTTGTGGGAAGTGAATGCTCTATAAAGCAGGGCGAACTCTCCAGACAAAGCTGAGTTTTGTGGTTCAGAGGTGATTTCCACTCTCACCTTAAAGATTCTTCACTGAGCCACTGAGCAGGCACCAGCAGTCAGACACCAGGCAGATGTGCCCTCTGTAACATGGACGAACATTGACCGCAGAAACGGACAGCACAAGAACAGGCCCCTCAGCCCACAGAGTTGTGCCGAACCAGTTCGATTAGTAGTCAAACAGCTAATTAATCTCTTCTGCCTGCTCAATTTCCACATCCTTCCATTTCCATACATTTGTGATTATCTAAACATCTCCTAAAAGCCCCTAAACGTGTCTGCCTCAACCACCACCCCAGGGTCGTATCTCAGGCACCCACCACTCTCCATGTAAAATACTTGCCCCTCACATCTCCTCCTCTCTAATATTAGACGTTTCAACCTTGGGAAAAAGATAATGACTACCTATTCAAACTACTCCTCTCATAATCTTATAAACGTCTAACTAATCTCTCCTCAGTCTCCACCGTTCCAGAGAAAACAATGCAAGGTTGTCCAACCTTGCAATATAGCTCATGCCCTCTGATCTAACCAACATCCTGGTAAACCTCTTCTGCACTCTTGCCAAAGCCTATAGAGGGGGGAGACCAGAACTGTATGCAATGCCCCAGATGTGGCCTAACCAGCGTTTTATAAATCTGCAGCATAACTTCTTTACATCTGAAGGGTGGGCACCAAGGGGAGGTGAAGGGCAGCAGAAGAGAAAAGGTGGCAGAGTGAGGGATTGAAGAAGAGAGTAGAGGAAAGAGGGAAAATTACCAGAGGGAGAAATCAATGTTCATGCCATCAGGTTGGAAATACCACTCTTGGCAGGAACAGAGGTGCTCAACAAAGCAGCCCCACAATTTATGTCGGGTCTCATTAATGTAAAAATCTTCGGGGCAACAGACACAACAGATGATTGCCACTATCCTAAACCTAACTTCTTGTATCACTTCTTCTACCTCATCACTTTCGCTCTACCTGCCTTTAACCCTGCTGAGCCTCAGAGCTGGGCACAGTGACACCTGTCTGACTGCTGCTGTTCTGCCCTGATAGATCATTCCCCCCCCCCCCCAAGCAGTATCCAAAGGGGTATATTTGCCTCTGAGGGGAATGGCCACTAACTGCTCACTCCCCCTACTTTTCTTGGTGGTTATCCATCTGCTATCTGAAGCCTACACTCTGGGTGTGCCCAGCTCAGTAAAAGTTTCATCGAAGAGGTTTTCAGACTCCCAGATGGCCTGGAGTACACCCAGCTCCAGCCCCAACTCCAGCTCCAGCTCCAGCTCCAGCTCCAGTTCCAGCTCCAGTTCCAGCTCCGGCTCCAGTTCCAGCTCAAGTTCCAGCTCCAGTTCCAGCTCCAGTTCCAGCTCCAGCTCCAGTTCCAGCCTCAACTCCAGTTCCAGCCTCAACTCCAGTTCCAGCTCCAGCCCCATCTTCAGCTCCAGTTCCAGCTCCAGCTCCAGTTCCAGCTCCAGTTCCAGCTCCAGTTCCAGCTCCAGCTCCAGCTCCAGTTCCAGCTCCAGCCCCATCTTCAGCTCCAGTTCCAGCTCCAGCCCCATCTTCAGCTCCAGTTCCAGCTCCAGCCCCATCTTCAGCTCCAGTTCCAGCTCCAGCTCCAGTTCCAGCTCCAGTTCCAGCTCCAGTTCCAGCTTCAGTTCCAGCTCCAGTTCCAGCTCCAGCCCCATCTTCAGCTCCAGTTCCAGCTCCAGTTCCAGCTCCAGTTCCAGTTCCAACTCCAGCCCCAGTTCCAGTTCCAGCTCCAGTTCCAGCTCCAGTTCCAGCCCCATCTTCAGCTCCAGTTCCAGCTCCAGCCCCAGTTCCAGTTCCAGCTCCAGTTCCAGCCCCAGTTCCAGCTCCAGCTCCAGTTCCAGCCCCAGCTCCAGTTCCAGCTCCAGCTCCAGTTCCAGCCCCAGTTCCAGTTCCAGCCCCAGTTCCAGCTCCAGCTCCAGTTCCAGCTCCAGCTCCAGTTCCAGCCCCAGCTCCAGTTCCAGCTCCAGCCCCATCTTCAGCTCCAGTTCCAGCTCCAGCCCCAGTTCCAGCTCCAGTTCCAGCTCCGGCTCCAGTTCCAGCTCCAGTTCCAGCTCCAGTTCCAGCTCCAGTTCCAGCTCCAGCTCCAGTTCCAGCCTCAACTCCAGTTCCAGCTCCAGCCCCATCTTCAGCTCCAGTTCCAGCTCCAGTTCCAGTTCCAGCTCCAGTTCCAGCTCCAGTTCCAGCTCCAGCTCCAGCTCCAGTTCCAGCTCCAGCCCCATCTTCAGCTCCAGTTCCAGCTCCAGTTCCAGCTCCAGCTCCAGTTCCAGCCCCAGCTCCAGTTCCAGCTCCAGCCCCATCTTCAGCTCCAGTTCCAGCTCCAGCCCCAGTTCCAGCTCCAGTTCCAGTTCCAGCTCCAGTTCCAGCTCCAGCTCCAGTTCCAGTTCCAACTCCAGCCCCAGTTCCAGTTCCAGCTCCAGTTCCAGCTCCAGTTCCAGCCCCATCTTCAGCTCCAGTTCCAGCTCCAGCCCCAGTTCCAGTTCCAGCTCCAGTTCCAGCTCCAGTTCCAGCTCCAGCTCCAGTTCCAGCCCCAGCTCCAGTTCCAGCTCCAGCCCCATCTTCAGCTCCAGTTCCAGCTCCAGCCCCAGTTCCAGCTCCAGTTCCAGTTCCAGCTCCAGTTCCAGCTCCAGCTCCAGTTCCAGTTCCAGCTCCAGTTCCAGCTCCAGTTCCAGCTCCAGCTCCAGCTCCAGTTCCAGCTCCAGTTCCAGCTCCAGTTCCAGCTCCAGCTCCAGTTCCAGTTCCAGCTCCAGTTCCAGCTCCAGTTCCAGTTCCAGCCCCAGTTCCAGCTCCAGTTCCAGCTCCAGCTCCAGCTCCAGCCCCAGTTCCAGTTCCAGCCCCAGTTCCAGCTCCAGTTCCAGTTCCAGCTCCAGTTCCAGCTCCAGTTCCAGCTCCAGCTCCAGTTTCAGCTTCAGCTCCAGCTCCTTAACTTTGTCAGTTAGAAGCTGAAGTTAGGTGCACTTCCCACAGGTGTAGTCATCAAGAAGACTACCCTGCAATCCCACATTTTTCAGGTGGAGCATTCCACTGCCTTAACTAACATCCTGCCTACACTTGTTATGCCTTTGGCTCTAACTTCTTGAGCTTAAGTTCTACAATCAACTAAATGATTCCAAAAGATTCAGCACACTTACCCTCCACCTGTTCTCGCTGAAGCCTGTTGAGCCTTAGCCTCCCACTCTAATGCTGGCCCACTCACACAATGGCCAATCCCACAACCACCACGTAGCTTAAACCTCACTTTCTTTATTTTGCTAAGCTATTAATTAGCCAAGCAATCTCCTGTTCCATGAACAAATCATGACTGGTCCTGGTTGCTTTGTATACCTGGCTTGTAAAATCCACAAGGAACTGTTTCCAACTCATTCTGTGATCTCCCACTCCTCAGATAAGGCCCGTCAGGCCTCCATTGCTTTCTAAACCTGGTGCATAAAGTCCACAAGTAATTGTCTCCAACTCACTCCGCAATCTCTCGCTTGCAGACAAGTACTGTCAGGCTTCAGCTGCTTTTTAAACCTGGTGTGTAATGTCCACAGAAATTGTCCCAATCTCACGCCGTGATCTCCAACTCCACAAACGGGCTCTTGCCACTTGCTTCCTACTCGCCCACCAACTCTCCCCACACCTAGAACCCCTTTCCTTAAATTTCTACCCAGCAGTTAACCTCAGCATAGAGCCCATCCGGTCCTTACTCCCTCCACCACTTCCCCTATTCAAGATTCAAGATTATTTATCACATGTACATTGAAACATACAGTGAAATGTATTGTTTGCATTAACAGCAGGCACACCCAAGGGCATCTTGGGGTGGCCCACAAGTGTCGCTACACGTTCTGGTGACAACATATTGCTCAGCAGAGCAACACAGAGCATAACAACTTACCTCCCTCCCTTCCACACTCTTACACCATCCTCTTGCCCCAAGAAGGACCAAATTCTCCAGTAGATCCAGATTTGGACACTGAATCAGATTCGGACATGCAGGTATAGTGCCTTCAACTATCCCAGCGGACTCTCTGAAATTCACAGACCCAGGTGTAATGAATTCTTTGCTTCTGTTTGGGGCACCAGAGAGTGTTGGGCTCTAAGATTTCTTGAGCAACCTGAACTGGTTAATTGTTGTTTTACAAGGGTCATTAACTGTTTAGAGTTCCCTGTGTTTTTCTTGAGTGCCTCATTCTTTGTAATGCAGTCTCCTAATGCCTTCTGTTTAGGCTTGTCAGGTTTATTTTGATGTGCTCAGATACTGTGCTACTTGTATTATTTAAGTGAATTCCTGATTAGCGCTAATCACGGGGTCCTAGTTTTGAGTGTTACTTCTCCCAGTGTTGCTCAGTGGAGCCATCAATGTTCTGTTGGAATTATTATGAATAAGCTCTCATCACTGTGTCTGCATCAGAGTCTATCCTTCCTCTGCCCTTGGGTCCCCATATTTATGAGCACACTATGACACCCAGGGCTCCGGCCAAAAGGGCCTCCACATCCAGATTTCCAATTCGACCCTTGGGCCTCGATCTTTGGTATCGACCACAGGACCCACCCATCACAGAACACAAAGCCTCGAACTCCGGACCCACCTATGACAGAATCCCAAACAACAAGCCTCAGATTCTGGCCTCACCAATTCGTCAGTCAAGGGGACCATTGAACCTTGTTCCTCCTGCCCACATAGGATTTTGACTCCAGAACTCACTGGCAACTTGCTGACCAGGGGAGCCACCAGCCTTAGTCTATGTTGGGCTGTCAGCCGGACATCCCAACTTGGTCTATATGGATTTCCCACATCTGTGTTACTGTCCTATGAACATGGAGAGGTGACTTCAGACTCCACTGTTCTGTAATTTTTCTTACTCCTCTACATCCCTGTCCCTAAAACTCTAACCTGACCTCTAACTCCTGTCTCTGTCCCCAAAACGATCCCCATGAATTCAAAAATCTGAGCCGCGGCCTCAACAGTGGTGGCAGCCTGGCACCAATCTGAAATTCCTAGCACTCTATCATGGCCCCTTCTTCCCTTCCCTCTGTGACCACTTCCTCCACATCCCCCGCCCCTTTCCTCCAGTCCACTTCCTCCACCACTGCTGTCCACACTCCACTTTCCTCCCTCCAGTCCCAAGCGAGACCCCAGGAACGATTTGTTGTCAGTTCAAAACAAGTCGTTCGAACCTCGGAGCCCAACGTCAAGTCAACGGCAGGAAGGAGAGCCTATGGAGCGTTCGGGTGAGTCGGTACTAGCAAAGGAGGCCTAGCAGAGATCCCACCATCCATGGATCTCACACAGCAGATTGCCATGGGACAGGAATGGCAAAGTGGGGGAGAAGTTGTTGAGCCACGTCCGAGTGGCCAGCCGAAAACTTTCACCTCATTTCTCTCTCCTTAGATGCCGGATATCAGCAGAAAGATTACTGAGGTTTAATCACTGAGAAGAAAGTGCTGTGTGAAAGATTTCCACCAAGGCCAATGATTCAAAGTCACCATCAGGAAAAAGCTCCATCGCAGTCAAAGCTGAGTGAAGGTACTTTTAGAACAACACACAGAGTGTGCCGGAGGAGCTCAGTGGGTCAGGCAGCATCTCTGGATGGGAATATTGAAAGGTTTGGACTGAGAAGGTCTCAGCCCGAAACGTTGACTCTGTATTCATTTTCACAGATGCTGCCTGACCTGCTGAGCGCCTCCAGCACATTTTGTGTATTGCTCTAGATCTCCAGCGTCTGCAGAACCTTTTGTGTCTTTGGAGACACTTTTATTTGCCTTGCTAGAGTTCTGAAGGATAGACAAACCTACATATCATAGGGGTAAGGAGGGACATCCCCACTAACTTCCACAGTACACTTCACTGCTGTATATTTGTAATGTGACTGAAACCCCAGTTTCAGTAAATGGGATCTTGCCCTGTTTTGGCTCAGAAGACAGCATTTCTGATGAAAACTTTCCGCTCGGGTGATGCCAGATGGGATGTAGACACAAGAGACTGCCGAGGCTGAAGTATGTAGCGACGTCATCTGAAGGAATTCAGGTCGGGCAGCATCTGTGGTGGAAAGTGGACAGCTGGCATTTCAGGTAAACTGATCCCCCTCGCCCTTTCTCCCTCTTGTTCTGGTCTATCCAGCTCTCCCTCACTCATCGCAGCCCCCATCACCCCGTTTCTTTCTCCTCCTGCACCCACACCATCTGCCCATCACCCACACTTTCCACAGTTCCCACCTGTCCACTCCTTCACTTGGTTACATGCTCCTCCTACTTCTCCTATCAGATTGCATCATCTGCAGCCCTTTTTGCCTGCACCAATCAGCTCCCAGCCTCTATCACTGTCTCCACCCCTCCCTCTCCCACCTAACCATCTGTCAATCAACTCCTCCCCACCTGAATCCACCTATCACCTGCCAGTTCTTGCTCCGCCCCTTCCCTCAACCTCTTTATTCCAGTTATCACCCCTGACCTCTCAGTCCAGCATAAAGATTTCAACCGAAACTTTTTCTCATGGATTCTGTCTGACCAAGATCCTCTGAGATCCCCTGGAAGTTTGTTTGTTGCTTCTCACTAAAAGCAGCCCCCATAGTTTTTGTCTTCCTTATGTGGTAATTTACACATTCCCATGCCTAAATTTGGAATGGAATCTGCCTATGGGTAATTGTCACTCTCCAGCAACAGTGACAGTTCTTACACACTAAGGGGAGGGCATAACTGCAGTATGGCCACTTCACAGGGGCAGATCCACATACAAGAGATGCAATAAAAGTGTCTAAAATTGACAGGAAGCATATACAGTGATAGCTTATACATTTTAAGGCTCAAAGGTTCATTTATTATCAAAGATAGCTTATACATTTTAAGGCTCAAAGGTTCATTTATTATCAAAGATAGCTTATACATTTTAAGGCTCAAAGGTTCATTTATTATCAAAGTAGGTATGCAATATACAACTCTGAGATTCTTCTTCTCCAGATAGCCACGAAACAAAGAAAACCATAGCCATCAGTTCAGAGAGAAGCAACAGACCCACCCCCTGCACAAAAAGAACAGCAACATGATCATCAAACCCACCCCCGAAAGCCCCATCCCCTGCACAAAATGCAGCAAGAACATTGGCCCCCAAATACCCCTCTCCCCGCACAAAAAAATAACAAAAACTTAACATGAACATCAACTACCAAACACTCCACCCTCTGCATGAAACACAACAAGCCAATATCAATATATTGATTTCAGATCAATATATTTCTAATGATTGTAGCTAGGTGTTATTAGGTTCGGATCTATACTGCCAAATCAATGTTAACCTGATGATTTATTGAACCATCTGATTTACTTCCTGGGCACAAACTTTATAGTCCCATTAAAGGTGGGCACGGTGTGATTTCAATAGTATAACCTACTTAAAAGAAGTCTAGTAAAAGTTCACCCAGGATTGCACTGGGTGATCTCTGGCTGATCATCGAAGACTCTAGGAAGCTTTTCATGTCTGACGGAGTTTGTAAAGCTTTGAAGACAAATGAACTCCTAGGTTAACTGTGGCAATGTAAGTGGGACAATTCCAGAGCTTGCTATTGTTATTTGACATTTTTACAAATGAAGCCTTTCTGCCTTTGTTCCCAGCTCCTCCAACCTTCACCTTTTTACTTCAAGAAGCATTCTTCTTCAAAAGGTCTTCACTTTCGAAACTCACCTCAGGGATACAACAGGCAGCAAGAATCTGATACCTAGTCAGCTGAAGCACTTCCAAGACTTTAGCAGAGCTGAAAAGAAAGAGTGAACGTGAGAGCTAGGCATGTCACGTCACGGCATGACCACAAAATGGGTGGTTCAGATGTAGACAACGGTCTCCGAAATGTCTAGGAGCGGCCGCATGTTTCCGCCGGGTGCTTCGGTTTCTCCCAGCACCGATGTCCGGTTGGGCATCAATTGAACATTGTAAATTGACCTGTGATTAGACTAGGATTAAATTGGGGGATGGCTGGGGGTCTCAAAGGGCTGAAAGGAACTATTCTGTGCTGTACCTCAATAAATATTCTCCACTTGATCTGCTTCCCATCTCTATATCCAACTCTGTCCTACCCTTTCCATTTTGCTCTCATGCGTTTATTCAGCCTCCATCAATGCAATTTTTCTACTCTCCTCAGCAAACCCGCAACACATTTTTTAATTTACTTATATAACGGATGAGGACCATTCACCCCATCGAATCTCAGAGCAATTCCATCAGTCCAGTACCCCCCCCCCCCCCCCAGTAATCTTCCTGTGACTTGTTCCCTATTGAGCCTCACCTGCACACGGGCAGCGATATACCGTGGCCGCAAAAGTAGGTGGTGACAGGGAGAGCGTGCACGTACAGCAGCAGGGGTCAGGTTTTAACCCAGGCCACTTGAGTTCAGAGGCAGCAACACAAACTGCTACAGCACTGTGCCAACCCTGAGAGGAATTTCCACACAGTATCCACCTATGCACAAAGGTTATTCTGGAATTCTTTACTAGATTTGTAAGTGACTATTATATACTTATTTATGGATTCATCCTTCCTTAAGGTTTTCTTTGCCATGGTGGCTGTGGGGATAAGCTCCAGCTTCCTATTCAATGGTGTGGGTCTCAATTGGCCTCTGACAACCTTGTCCAGCTCCTGGCCTTCACGTGTGGCTTAGCTACTAAGCCTGGCAGAACTGTTTCTACTGACAGAAGGGGCAAAAGCGGGATAATGGCACCTTAAAACCAGTCACTTCAAACATAGAACATAGAATAGTAACAGCACAGTACAGGCCCTTCAGCCCACAATGTTGTGCCGACCCTTAAACCCTGCCTCCCATATAACCCCCCCCCCCCCCCCCCACACCTTAACTTCCTCCATATACCTGTCTGGTAGTCTCTTAAATTTCACTAGTGTGTCTGCCTCCACCACTGACTCAGGCACCAACCACTCTCTGAGTGAAAAACCTTCCTCTAATATCCCCCTTGAACTTCCCACCCCTTACCTTAAAGCCATGTCCTCTTGTACTGAGCAGTGGTGCCCTGGGGAAGAGGCGCTGGCTTGTGCACTCTATCTATCCTCTTAATATCTTGTATACCTTACTTTAATACTTTCATTTTGGAGAAGGAAAGCTCAGATCTCAAACCTTCACTGCCTTGCAGCTATCCCCCAAACCCCCACACCGGAAAGCTGCCTTGTGAAGATAAACCCGGAGGAAAAATCCTTAGCTGGAGTCTTCAAGGCAGTCCTATGTTCAGATCAACGCTGGCTGGCAAAACCTGTGACACCACTGCTGCCAAATTGTACCAGTCTCAGCTGTTCCTTTCGATTCATCAGCTGCATGGAGAGGGGGAGCCTACAGCATGGGCAACATCTTGCCCTTCGTAATACCTTGGCTTGCATGGATAGCTAGGACACAAATTCCCTGGCCAACCCCAGTCAACGGAGGGCCTACCCATGGATTCACTCGCAAGTGCAACATGTGTTTAAATAATAACTCCTGTGATATTTGTCAAGTCAGGTCACAGTTAGCGATCGAGACTGATCTTGCAAACACAATGCCTAGTGCTTGACAGTACAAAATTAACAAATAAAACAAGTGTCTGAAACGCTCAGCAGGTCAGGCAGCAGCTGTAGGTAGAGAAACAGAGATAAGTCAGAACCAGGTTTAATATCACCGGCATATGTCGTGAAATCGGTTCTGTTAGTGGCAGCAGTACATTGCAATACATAGTAACAGAGAAAAAAGCTGTGAATGACAGTAAGCAGGTATACAGTATATTAAATAGTTAAATTAAATAAGTAGTGCAAAAATAGAAATAAAAAAAAATTGTGAGATCGTGTTCACAGGTTCACTGTCCATTCAGAAATCAGATGGCAGAGAGGAAGAAGCTGTACCTGAATCGTTGAGTGTGTGCTTTCAGGCTCCTGTACCTCCTTCCTGATGGCAGCAATGAGAACAGGGCATGTCCTGGGTGTTGGGGGTCCTTAGTGATGGATGCTGCCTTTTTGAGGCATCACTCCTTGAAGATGTCCTGGATATTACAGAGCCCATGATGGGGCTGACTGAATTTACGATTTTCTGCAGCTTTCTTCGATCCTGTACAGTAGACACACCCCCCCCACACCCCCTACTCGATACCAGATGTTGATGGAGCCAGTTAGAATGCTCTCCACCGTCCATCCATAGAAATCTGCAAGTGTTTTTGGTGACATAGCATATCTCCTAATGAAATATAGCCACTGTCATGTCTTTGTTGTGACTGGATCAATACGTTGGGCCCAGGTTAGATCCTCAGAGATGTTGACACCCAGAAATTTGAGATTGTGGGATAAGGGAAAATGCTTCAGGAATGTAAAAAACTCACATACTCTGTTCCCCAATCCTAACGAAGAGTTCTGAAACAAAATTGTTGAGTATTCCCACCCCAGACATCGTTGGAGAAGAAAAGGTTAGTGTACGGTTTGATGCCTGTGTTCCATTACACTGCTTCCCACTATTCCCTTAGCTTGACCACATGTAAACACAGAACATAGAAAATGCTGGTAGAACACAGCAGGCCAGGCAGCATCTATAGGGAGAAGCGCTGTCGACGTTTCGGGCCAAGACCCTTCGTCAGGACCAGAAGCTTTTTGTGACAGTCGATATGCATGTAACATGTTATAGACATGTAACACCACCTGTTAGGTCTCTTTGTGACTCTGTTTGCTTATGCTTGTGAACACAATGCGGGTCACATCCCCCAAAGTTGGGAACAGCTGGCCACACTTTCCCAGACTGGGAGTGTGCGATGTTAGCTGGTTGCTGTTTGGACCAATTTCTGTTCCATCCCCACCTCTGGTGGGTGACCCTTCACCCTGTAAAGGGATCTGAAGCAGCAGCCTTTCTCTCTTCAGACGCCATGGAATATGTCAGGGCAATCATCGGCTCTGCTGATGCACAGTCGTCTCTGCACCTCCACACCGAGATATGCTGCACAAAGTTAGAAGCGTTTTTCCAAACAGGTACAGATTATTAACATGTTAAAGCCAGTGCCTATGTGTTAAATTCCCCTTCCCCTTCTCCCCTCCGATCTCCATCAGTCTTCTCCCATTTTATCAATAGTTTTACTATTATCTGCTACACCCTCCATCCTCTTTATACTGCTTTCACAGCCGTGCTAAACTATGGGTGAAAATGTTTCTTTGACTTCGGTTCTTCCTAACTTCCTCCATGGTAACTCCTGTCCCTTGAAGTACAAGCCTTTCACCGTCACAACCAGTTTGATGGAATTAATCATGACAGTTATTTCCGTGCCCTTGAATCTTTAAAGTCTCTTTTTTTCTTGAAGGCCTTCATCCCAGCCTCCTTTTTCTTTTAATTAAATTCCAGATGCCTGGAATTATCCTCTCAAGGGCAGTGGTTGATGTGGAGACCAGCACTGCTCTGTTGGCCAGTCACAAGGAAGGTGGGATGAGAGGAATTCGAACAAGGTCAAGAACATGAGATTGCCAAGACAATGAATCAGGCACCGTTCACACCGGAATCTTCCCTCCACTTTGGTCACAGAGAGTTTCAAAGGGATGCAAATCAGATAATTAGATCTATAAAAGAATGTAATAACACCGGTGATTCACCAGACCAGTTCCTGGGATGGGAGGGTTGTCCTAACAAAAGAGACTAGGCTGTTTGGGTCTGTATTCTTTGGAGCTTTGAAGAATGAAGGGTGACATTGAAGCATATAGGTGCTCAGGAAGTTTGACATGTTGAGATATTTCCACTTGTGGGAAAGTCACAAACTAGCAGCTTCTCAGGATAGTTCTCAAACAAGTACCTTCTCAAAATAGTGCCAATAAGTGGAGATGCTTTGCATGCAGCTTCAATAGGAATCATCATATATTCCCATTTAGGACTACTACAGCTGAAGTCCACAGCCACTGCCATGGGTTGCTCGGTAAGCCACTGAAAGATGTTTTTAAATAATCTACCGATAACCAAAATCAGCAAATCGCAGACTGCAGACTCGGGTCACGAATGCAGTTCATGTAAGTGGCCATGCTCGTTTCTCGCTGCTGCCATCAGGTAGAAGGTACAAGAGCCCCAGGACTCACACCACCAGGTTCAAGAACAGTTACTACCCCTCAACCATCAGGCTCTTGAATAAAAGGGGATAACTGCACTCACTTGCCCCATCATTGAAATGCCCCCACAGCCAATGATCTCACTTTAAGGACTCTTTACCTCATTATCTCATGTTCTTGTTATTCGTTGCTCTTTACTTATATTTGCATTTGAAATGTTTGTTGTCTTCTGCACTCTAGTTGATCACTCATTGATCCTGTTATAGTTACTACTCTATAGATTTGCTGAGGATGCCCACAGGAAAATGAATCTCAGGGTTGTATATGTATTTTGATAATAAAATTTACTTTGAACTATACTAAAAGTCCAGGTACGAACTACAGCCGAATATTTTAAGAGCAAAAAAAAAGAGTTCTGACTATAATCAGATTGCACTCACAGCTACTGTGATTCTGGGCAATTACAACGGTTATAATTCATTAGGGGTTTGAGGAAACTTGCGATGCCACCTAGGACACTCGCAAATTTCTCCAGATGTACCATGGAGAACATTCTAACTGGTTATATGACCTTCTGATATGAATGGGGCCACTGCATAGGATTGGAAAAAGCTATAGAAAGTTGTGAACTCAGCCAGATCCATCATGGGCACTGGCCTCCCCAGCATCCAGGACATCGTCAAAGACAATGCCTCAAAAAGGCAGCATCCACCATTACAGACCCCCATAATGCCCTCTTCTCATTGCTACCATCAAGGAGGAGGTACAGGAGCTGAAGACAGACATTCAATGTTTCAGGAACAGCTTCTTCCCCTCCGCCATCAGGTTTCTGAACGGATAATGAACCCACGTACACCACTTCCCTATTTTTTCTTTTTTTTTAGCTCACTTTTTGCACTTCTTATTTCAGTTAGTTTTAATAGATATTTCTTATTGCAATTTATAGTTTAATTATTTTTTTGTGTAGCAATGTACTGCGGCCACAAGACATCAAATGTCATGTCATATGCCAGTGATATTAAATCTGATTTTGATTCTGATTCTGATTCTGAACAAGGGACATAGCTACAAGATAAGGGACCAGTCTTTTAAAAGGGAGGTGTTTTGGAATTCCTTCCGTCAGAAGGTAGTGTATCTCTGTAATTCACTGCCGCTGAGCTTGACCATTGGATATATTTATGGTGGAGGTAGATAAATAGTTCAAAATACATTTATTATCTAAGTATGTATGCAGTATAGAACCCTAAGATTCGTCGACAACCCTGAGATATTTCAGAAATTTAGGGACTGAGGGTTATGGGGAACTGATTCAATGAGGTGAGACAAGCCCTGATGATATTGAAAGTAGAGACAGTATTGAAGAGCTGAGTGGCCCACCCTGGTCCTATTTTCTTGTGTTCTAGCTTGCCAAGAAATACTGTAGATGTTGGAGAATTGAAATAAAATCTGAAAATTCTAGAAACATCCAGCAGATCAGTCAGCATCTGCGGAGAGAGAAACAGAGCTTCAGAGAGAAGACTTTCATCAGAATTCTAATAATACCTTTACTCGCTTTACGCCTATGACTGTGTGGCTAAGTACAGCCCCAACACCATATTCACATTTGCTGATGACTCCACTGTTGTGGGCTGTATCAAAGATGCTGATGAATGAGTGTACAGGAGGGAGGTTGAAAACTTGGCCTGTCATGTCATAACAACAACCTCTCACTCAATGGCAGCAAGACCAAGGAACTGAGTGTAGTCTTCAGGAGAGGGAAACCAGTCCTCATTGAAGGACCAGAGGTGGAGAGTGTCTGTAACTTTAAATTCCTGTTGTTATTATTTCAGACCTATAAATGCAAAGAAAGCACAATAGCTCCTCTACTTCCTTTGGAGTCTGTGGAGATTCGGCATGACATCAAAAACATTGACAAACTTTTATAGATGTGTAGTGGAGAGTGTATTGACTGGCTGTGTTACAGCCTGGTATGGAAACATCAATGCCTTTGAGCGGGAAATCCTATAAAAGGTAGTGGATTCGGACCAGTACGTCATGAAGAATCCCTCCCAACCATTGAGCACATCTGCATGAAGCACTATTATAGGAAAGCAATATCCGTCATCAAAGATCTCACTACCCAGGCCATGCTTTTTTTGTCACTGCTACCATCAGGTAGAAGGTACAAAAGCCTCAGGACTCACACCATCAGGTTCAAGAACGGTTACTACCCCTCAACTATCAGGCTCTTGAACAAAAGGGGATAACTACACTCATTTATTGAGATGTTCCCACAATCAATAATTTCACTTCGTTATTTCATGCTCTTGTTGCTATTTATTTATATTTATGTTTGAACAATTTGACGTTCTCTATGCTCCACTTGTTCTTTCATTGATCCTGTTTATAAATACAGTTCTGTAGATTTGTTGAGTATGCCCACAGGGTAAAGGAATCTTAGGGTTGAACGTGATACTCTGATAATAAATTTTACTTTGAACTTTGATTCTAATTCTGCATTAATCAGTTGTTTATAATATTAGGGATCACCTGGACAACCCCGGTCTTGCCCTATAACAGCTATTCCCCTTGTCCTTTCCATTCCTTCACCACCCTCTCTGCAATTTAAAATGAAACTGTCTTCTCCCTTTCCTACCCTGACCAGGGTTCTCAAATGTGAAATGTTGATTCTGTTTCTCTTTTTGCAGAAGCTGTCTGGCCTGCTAAGTGTTTCCAGCAGTTGCAATTTGACATGGAGGTGATCTTTAAGGGCCAACATACAGGACCAAAGTTGGGCAGACAGACCATTTTTTGCAATCACCTATATTTAATTCAATTCATAATTCACGCCAGAATAACTGATGTGAAGATTAAGAAGACATTTTTGTTGATCCATGGATCCAACAGGTCGTCAATGACTGGCAATTCAAAGAACATCTAATGGGACTGGAGAAAATTGCATGGAAGACATTCAAAGTGTTGTTGACATTTTTCTTGCCAACTACAGAGCACCAAATTACATTCAGCTTGTTGACAACATGCTTCAAGCTTACAAAACTATGAAGTTCAACGTGTCACTAAAGATTCAATTTCTGCCATCCTTTTAGACATCTTCCCTGCCAATCTTGGTGTTGTCAGTGACGAGCACGGTGAAAGGTTTCACTAGGACATTGCAGTCATGGAGAAATGGTATCTGGGCAACTGAAATCCATCACTGCTGGCTGATTATCATTGGACACTTCAGTGAGAAGCCTCAGACACCGAGTACAAATAAAAATCATCAACAAAACATTTTTAGCTTAGTTGTACTATTGCAAAGCATCAGCACTGTTATGCAATTAAATGCATTGTATTCAACAAAAGTTAATTTGTTGTTTCTCCAAATCCCTACGTGATACAAGTAATCTGAAATTATATTTGTGTTCATCTTCAAGCAGTCTATCATAAACAAAAGAAGAATTCTGATGAAGCAACACTTTCAAATAAATTTGTTATCCAGTGTTATTGTCATATGTGCCAAAGTACAGTGAAAAGCTTCACTTTGTAAGCCATCCATACAGATAATTCTTCTTCACATCAGTGCATTGAAGGGATCCAAGTCAAAACAATGACAGAATGCAGAATTAACTGTCGCGGTTACAGAGAAAGTGCACTGCAGGTGGACAATAAGGTGCAAGGCCATAACAAGGTAGACAGTGAGGTCAGGAATCCATCTTATTGTACTAGGCGACTGCTCAATAGCCTTGGAACAGTGGGACAGAAGCTGTTCCTGAGCCTGGTAGTACATGCTTTCCGAGTTTTATTGTGTACATACCCTCAGTGGCCACTTTATTAGGCACACCTGGATGCCTGCTCCTTCATGCAAATATCTAATCAGCCAGTCACGTGGCAGCAACTCAATGCATAAAGGCATGCAGGCATGGCCAAGATGTTGGTCAGACCAAACATCAGAATGGTGAAGAAATGTGATCTAAGTGACTTTGATCAAAGAATGATTATTGGTGCCAGGCAGGATCGTTCCAGTATCTCAGAAACTGCTGATCTCCTGGGACTTTTCACGTCCAACAGTCTCGAGGGTTTACAGAGAATGGTGTGAAAAACCAAAAAAAAATATCCAGTGAATGGCAGTTCTGTGTGCAAGAACACTTTGTTAGTGAGAGAGGTCAGAGGAGAATGGCCAGACTGGTTCAAGCTGACAGGCAGGTAACAGTAACTCAAATAACCTCGTGTGCAACAGTGGTGTGAAGAAGAGCATCTCTGAATGCACAACGCATCGACCGTTGAAGTGGATGGGCTACAGCAGCAGAAGACCATGAACACAGACTTTATAAGGTATCTCCTGTGCCTTATAATGTGGCCACGGAATTGTACGTATGATGTAGCAATTAGATATGTCTATCTCCAGTAGATGTGATGGGGTAGAAAGGGGGGCATCAGAAGTCAGCAGAACCACTCACGATGGTACTGCTGCTCAGCGTGCGTCTCATAAGGTGATGCAGCACAGGGGAAGACCATTCATACCCTAGGTAACTACAGCAAAACACACAAAGTGCTAGAGGAACTCAGCAGGTCAGGCAGCCTCTATAGAAATGAATAAACAGTCAATGTTTCGGGCCAAGAACCTTCTTCAGGACTGCAGAGGAAGGAGGAAGACACCAGAATAAGAAGGTGGGGGTGGAGGGGAAAGGGGCAGGCAAGAAGGTGATAGGTGAAACCAGGTAGGTAGGAAAGATCAAGGGCTGGAGAGGAAGGAATCTGATAGGAGAGGAGAGCGGACCGTAGGAGAAAGGGAAGGAGGAGTGGACCTGAGGGAGAGGTGATTAGCTGGTGAGAAGAGGTAAGAGGCCTGAGAGGGGGGCATTTTTTTAACTGACGGAGATATTCACGGTAACAAGTTGGAGGCTACCCAGATGGAACATAAACGATTATTCCTTTATTACCTACGGCTATATGTACCTAAAGTCATGCACATTTGCCTATAAAACAAACTTGATTATGGTATACAATGGCTATTTAAAGATGTGGCTTAATTCATGTAAGCTTTATTTTACGCAGTTATAGATATTTCGTAACAACGCAGCTACTCCCTAGTCACTCAGAAGGAGTGGAGTATAAAATGGAGCTTACAAGCCAGCAGTGACCAGCTGTTAAATATATTGTTGTAAAACTGGCTGGAATTCATTTGTCATTCACGCTTAGGTTTTATTGAACTAGTTCAAAGTAAACAGAGTAATAATTGTGATCAGCAAATTTCACATTTGAATGAATAACTTGCTGCTCCCACGTTCCTGTCCCTGCCATGTCTACACAGGTGTTAATTTGTTCAGCGTGAACTTCATCGATCAGAACTTTAACTATAAGAACACAATTCTCTCTGGGGAGCGTCGTTTGATTTATAATTTACTGTCTGCAGCGAGGCTTATAAAATGCCTTTAGAAAGCAGTTAGAGAATTGTTCTACACAGATCTCAAAAGTGTTTAAATATTTGTTCTCAGGATGAGGCTGTCTTTGGCGATGGTGACGTTTATTGGCCATCGCTGTCTCCCACAAGCTGGTGTGCACGGGCCTAGGCAAGGATTTATACCGGGAGTGCGATTATTTCACAGTGTGGTTGCGCAGAACCAGTTCCTGCATTATTGCAGTAAATAGTCCCGGGAGAGAGACAAACGTAGGGTACATATGGAATAGAAGTCCCTCAATACTGTCCTATCAAACTCTCACAGGCAGGGACGGGGAAAACACAGATTGTGACTGTATGGCTGGACAAAGCTCAAATGCTATCTATAAATTTGCTGACGATACAACCATTGTTGGCAGAGTTTCAGATGGTGATGACAGGCCGTACAGCAGTGAGATATATTAGCTCATTGAGGGATGTCGCAGCTGTAACCTTGACCAAAGAACTGATTGTGGACTTCAGGAAGGGTAAGATGAGGGAACACACACCAGTCCTCATAGAGGGATCAGAGGTGGAGAGAGTGAGCAACATCAAATTCCTGAGTGTCAATATCTCTGAGGATCCAACGTATCGATGCAGCTACAAAGACAGCAGCTATATTTCATTAGTAGTTTGAGGAGATTTGGTAAGTCACCAAAAACAC
Organism: Hemitrygon akajei; assembly: GCF_048418815.1. Lineage (NCBI taxonomy): Eukaryota > Metazoa > Chordata > Chondrichthyes > Myliobatiformes > Dasyatidae > Hemitrygon > Hemitrygon akajei. The sequence goes on from NC_133139.1 coordinate 80,329,602, forward strand.
TTGTCAATTTCTACAGATGGACTGTGGAGAGCATTTTAACTGGCTGCGTCACCGTATGGTACTGGGTGTGAGGAGGCTACTGCACAGGATTGAAATAAATTACAGAGATTTGTAAAATTAGTCAGCTCCGTCATGAACATTAGCCTCCATAGCATCCAGGATGTCTTCAAGGAGCGATGCCTCAAAAAGGCAGCATCCATCATTAAGGATCCCCATCACCCAGGACATGCCTTTTTCTCATTGCTACCATTGGGAAGGAGGGACAGAAGCCTAAAGGCACCTACTCAATGATTCAGAAACAGCTTCTTCCCTTCTGCCATCAGATTTCTGAATGGCCATTGAAACCATGAACACTACTTTACTACTTTTTAAATTTCTATTTTTGTACTACTTATTCGATTCAATTATTTCATATATTCACACTTACTGTAATTCGTTTTTTTCTCTATTATTGCATATTGCATTGTACTTCTGCTACAAAAACAATAAATTTCATTACATACACCAGTGATATTAAACCTGATTCCGATTCTGAACGGTATGGAGTGAAGTTCTCTCAATAATGTCCCGTCAAACACTATCAGATGGAATTGGGCATTCCGGAGAATTAGTGATCAATTTCAGCCTCACACAGAAATTAGGTTTCCGGATGTGATTACAACTGATGTCTCATCTGCCTAATTGCATAAAAATAAAATATCCCACTGCTGCCTTTTGCTAATTT